>NC_136637.1:16311472-16313972 GCF_949748355.1 Melanostigma gelatinosum | reverse complement strand
TTAGCCCAACTAGGCTTTTGTGAGGAGATCCAACTGCCAGGCTGAAAGAAAAGCCACGGCCTTCCTCACTCTGTGTCCAAAATCCAAATGACTTTATTATTGGGACATATCAGGGATGGTTTAGCAATCTGTTACTGATCCCTTTTAAGTAACAGTATTATACAGGGGCATAATTACTTTAGTATTGAAACCTTTTTCAATAGACTGGCATCAATATCCAGAATCCAAAATGCATTTTACGTAACAATTTAAAATATGGAGAGTGTAAAGCAAAATATACTTGGACAGCATTCCCCTCCATCCCATCATCCCCTCTGCTTACTGTGGCGGTAATGTGTGGCCCGTGCAGCTGAGCGTGCAGTATAGCGTCATTCACATGGTTGCGGACTGCTAACAGAGCTAACTCCATGCTGTTGTGATTGCTGCTGGTTGCTAAAGTAGCAGCTAACCGTTGGAGCAACACCACCAAACTCCCCCAGGGGGCGCCAAGCTCTGATACACCGACCTAGAAGAGAGAGGATGGACAGGAAAAGAGGAGACATGGGAACAGTGAATAGTGGATGAGGAGCCAAGGGGTGCAGAGGTGGCAAATGTGGAAAGAAGATGAGGGGAAGGAGAACAAGAAGATGTTTAATGTTACGTCTTAAATATTTCTTAAAAGACGGCAAATAGGCTTAGGTGTGCTCCCTATATCAACGGAAAAAAACAGAAGTTTGAAAATGAGCCAATGAATGAGATGACAACTTTCAGTTTCAGGAAAGTCAAGACAACATTTTCCATGAACTAAGTTGTCTTCTGTCACAGAGAGGCTGTTCCTACTTGTCCATCTGCCTTTCCTTGACTTTGCTGTGTGCATTTTCCTTTCCTTTAATGCAGACGATGAACATAAAATAAGTTGATTTACCACCACACTTTCTTTTCCAAGAAACTCTCAAGAGGTATGAACAGTGCCATCTTCTCTCTCTATTGTGGCCAATGTTAAAGTTGTCCAGCAAATTCCGAAGCAGCCCAAAAAGATGCACAGAAGACCCTGCCAGTTCTCTTGACAATGCTCTTGTTGTTTGTCTAAAAGTTAATGTGGAAATGATTTATTGATGGTAAAGTGCTGTGAATGAGTGCTTCAGGAATGTGAGAGATGGGAGCTTTAAGACATTTTTTTACTCGCCTCTCCAGAGGCAAAAGGAGACAAATACTCGGAGGCCTCCCATGCATCGAAAACCGTTTCAGCTACAATACACAAACACATGACCTGAAAAGGTTTTGCTAACCTCCTCATTCTGAAGGTGGAATGAAAGCTGCCTGTGCATGGCTGACACATTCAATTGATAGGGACCATAATACATTTTATTATTACCCCTGTGTTTACCCTACAATGAAATGTCAAAATGGCTGCTAAGGACCTATTGTTCGTTGCATGGTTATATCATTAGGATGAACAGGCTTGCAAGCTAAAAAGAAATGTCTGCAATCGCTCAGTGGCTTTGAGTAGCAATGGTCACCACATTTAAATAACAAATTATTGAAAGAATCAAAACATGACTGATATGATATATCTAAAATGTTTTTTTTTGTTTTTTTTAAGTTGCAGGTTTAAAGGAAAGTTAATTCAAAATAATAGTTCAACATTTTGGAAAAAAAAGTCTTATTTGCTTACTTACAACACATAACTCCTAGTGAAACCACACATTGGTATGTTTATATTTCTGTTTTGTGTATGGATCAAATCAATAATATACGTGGTAAATTGTAAAATTGAGAAGTGGTACAGGTGTATTTTTAAACATTGGACAAATCCAGGATAACAGTTTCCTCCTACCTCAAGTCTTTATGCTAAGCTAAGCTAATTGCCTCCTGCCACTGGCCCCATACTGAATGCACAGACATGATCTTTCTCATGTAGACATACACATACAAGCAGTAAAAGCACAACCATTCAAACACTTACCAGACATCCTCTCATAATGTTGATACACAGTCCGGTGCAGGGCCGTATCATCGTCATCCCTCTACAGTGGGAGCAGTACTGCATCCTCACTAAGCCTCGCCCACACTCTCTGGATAACGTCGCCTTCTCGGTCGCATTCACAACCTCTCCAGCCAGTCTCAGCAGTCGGATCAGTGCTCGGCCCGCCCCAAGGGCCCGGGACAAGCTGCTGACCAGGAGACGAGGATGGGGTCCGAAGGGGCTGACATCCTGCCGTGTCATCCGCAGGCAGTCGTCGTGGTTGTTGGAGGGGGAGGAATAGGACTTGGGTGACATGTGGCCGATCCCAGGGTTGAGCAGGCGGCGGTAGACCAACGGGAAAAGATCATTGTAGAACCGACGCACAGTGTTGTCCAGTGTGCAATTAGAGTTTCCAGAAACGTGGCGTTTGATGTCGCTGAACAGCTGAAACACAAGGGGGCGACAGTCTGACGCAAGAGCAGAGTAAGCGCTGTCAAACAGAGTGCTGGTCAGGTTAGATGTGAAGGACACGAGCGACTCAAAGGTCTCTGGAAC
>NC_136637.1:16293972-16306472 GCF_949748355.1 Melanostigma gelatinosum | reverse complement strand
GTTACACAGCCCAATGGCATCTATCTCAAGTTGATTCATTCATTGGCCATGATCAAAAGACTGTGTTGTACAGCGATGTTGTGTTAAAACTGGTGCAACCATCTATGATGAGCAGACATCTCTCGCTGGAATTGACAAAGGTCACCACTATCGCTAATTCGCTGTTAACAATCACACGCTCACATCAGTTCCTGTAGCAACAGTGATATTGTAGGATCACGAGTGTCTTACGTCTAATTTGGCTGATAAAAGCTCCTGAAAACGAAGTGTTGTCAACCACAGGCAAACTGTTGATCCCCAAAGGAACCTTTTACAGATAAAGCAGAGATCGTTCATTCTTTTGCAGCTGACCTTTCCTTATTCCCTTGTGTCGGCTGATTATAGTGTGTTAACATATGATTCATATGCATTTTCATGAATATAATTATGACAATTCATGTATGTCAACATAAGAAAATAAAGCATGTTAACTCAATTTCTGTATCATCCACCACTTGTTTTCACCATCTAGGGAAATATGAAGTTACTGCCAACGAAGTGACTCCGAGGGATCACCTTTTTGTGGTAGGCGTATGAGTTACATTAATATATTGGTAGTCCTGCAGTTAATCAGTGCAGGACTGCAATATTATGCAAAGAGACTCTCGTGAATCAGACGACATCTCACATGAGCATTTACATTTAGAAAAAAACATCTTTAACACCACCACTTATAGCCAAGTATGCTTTCAACAGCTCTATATAAGTGTTGCAGACGGTGAAGGTAAGTTTGCAACAGAAATAGCTTCTCTAGCTGCATGCTGCACAGTGAAGATACCTTATTTCTAAAGGGTTTAAACCCTGCGTGGGCTACAAGTAACAGCAGAGTAATGATCTCAAAGCAGGAGATACTAATTTAGAATTACATTTTCCACTACATGAGTTTGTTCACTTTCATTTCAGTCATTTAAAAGGAGAACATAGCGGTCCTCTTACATGATTTTGAGCTCAGGAAAGCTGCCAAGTTCAGCCTGACTATATTAAATGAATAGGCAAGTGTGTGCAAGTCAACAGCATTTATAGATTGTATCTATAGAGATCTTTATAATACTACATTGTACTGTGGATACCAGTATAGATCTTGAATGTATCCAGTAAGTGGGGAAAAAAAAAATCCAATAACAAGTCCTTTCGATCCAAATAGCACATTATTAGGCCTATTAACAGCAAAATGCGATGTAAAAGCAGTCATTATGCAGCAAAATAGCCATCCTTTAAATTATGATCCATTACATTGTTGGATTATTACCATTTTGATGTTGTGGAGCTGGTCTAGATTGAGCTACTTTTAACTACTTTATATACTGCTCAGTACCGCTCAATTCATACTGCAATGCAATTTAAATAGTTTAAATATCACTCTGCAGAGTAATGTGTAATAGCTATCAAATAAATGTAATGGAGTAACTTCGTCTACCTCATATTGATACTGGAAATGTACTCATTTACATTGCACCTCCTGTAGTATTTCTAACAATACTTCCAGTGGGGCTGACTGACCTGTTCCCGGCCTGTCTGGCACCAGCTCCACCGGGCCTATTTGGCGCATCATGTAGGCTGTCTTCACCTCATGACAGCTGTCTGCAGCGGCTGATCTACAGCCGGTACCCGGTAGAAAAACTAAATAAAACAAAATCACCCAAAGCAAGTCCACGTTTTGTAAGGCTGCACGGAACATCGCAACATGTCAGTCGGGGGATAGAGAGTCTGGATGGTTAAGTTGAAATGGTAAAAGTCCGACGAAAAACTTCATCTGCAGACAGTAACGTCTGTTTTGAGCTCACTGTCCGACTCAGCGCCCTCCTCCTCCTCTCTCTCTCTCTCTCTCTCTCTCTCTCTCTCTCTCTCTCTCTCTCTCTCTCACTCTCGCTCTCTTCTCTCTCTCTCTCTCTCTCTCTCTCTCTCTCTCTCTCTCTCTCTCTCTCTCTCTCTCTCGCTCTCTCTCTCTCTCTCTCTCTCACTTAATTGACTTGGGCACTCAAAATACTTATAAATATGTCGGTCTAGCAACTATTGTCATGTTAACAATAACTTGTTACAGGGAAAGCATGTTTATAATACAATAAAAGCACAACTGCCAGAGCAATCATGAGGAATAAAGGCAATTTACTCCCAGTTCACTAAATGATGTGGTCATGAGCCATGTGTTTATTTATTGTGTTGTTGTTTACTGACGTAATAGCTCTCTCGCATAATAGTTTACAGCAGCTGCTTCTGCAGATAGGGTGCATTAAACTTGACTGATAGCCGTGAGTGAAGTGGAATAAGAGGGAAATGCTGTTTGATAGTGGAACACGGGCGCCACCAGCTGGTCACTTGGAGTCATAGCAGAGTGATTTTTCAAAACCATCACAATATTCTTCTCAAATTTTCCCAACATTTTTTATTTATTAAAGCAATCAGGAACAAAACATCAAAAGACAGGAAAAGTAAAGAAAAACAAATACCAGAATGAAAACAAACAGAAAAAGATGCACGGAGATGATACACACAGCATCTAAGCACACACTTACTGGAGGATGTTGTCGATATATAGGTGACTTCTCATCATAGATGAATACTTTGAGCAGCATACACCCGCAGCATCTTAGTGAGACAATCGACGAAACCCGCCCGGTCACAAATATTAGCCTCGGCATCTGACACCTTGAGGATTTTACATATCTATATATGTTGTTTAGGGTTTAACTATTTCAAAACTCTGGTAATTTAACAACAAAGATGTATTTTGATGGAATTTGCAACCGGGATTACATGTGTTTAAGAGATAAAGAACAGTCAAGTTGTGTGACAACTTTTGGTATTTCAAAAACAAACTCGTTGCACCGTGGGTGTCTAGCCTCTCAATCTCAAGACAATAACAGCGTTTATACATGAGGGAGTCATTCCATGTGACGACGTTCAACATTTCTGAGTCGAGCTCTTTCATCTTTGATCAAGGATCACCTCCTGTTGCATGAGATGATACAGTTTTCATGTGAATGTCATGCATTTTTGAAATACTACACAAGGGAAATGTTGATAAATATAATTTATGTTGCACCCTTTCCTGGCCTGCTCAATGCACCTCTTGTTTCAGAGGATTTTTAAAGCCACCGTTTCATCGGTGGCTAACTTCTTGCATTGGGTGACCTATTTGTAGGTGCCAGACCCGCAGGAGATCTTGCACCCCGTAGTCTGATGAGGTTGAGGAGATCAGGGCTCGTACAAGGACCTGAAAGTCATGGTTGTCAGTCATGGTGTGAGATGCACTCTGCTGTTGGTTTGTCACGCCTGAGAGGAGAGGAGAAAAGAAGGAATACGTATAATATCTGCCTCATATTGTCTCCCACTAGGAGAAAAAGTAAAAACGTGAGAATAAATGATGCATATATCGAAGCATATAAAACTAAATAATCCCAAAAAAAGACACGCACACCATGCAAATTGGCATACAACCACAACAATAAAAACATTCATTCACAATTGTTTACGTTGTTCAGCACATTAACCCCAACTTAACCGTAACTGCCTCTTATTGCCTTGGATCAGTGGAAGACTGAGGTTGGAGCTCTGTTCAACTGGTACTGGCTCTAACTGACAAAACTGCATTTGCTTTTTCAAGGAACGACGAAATGGGTATCCAACCATGGCCTCAGTGAGTCCACAAACCACTGTTTGTCCATCCACGTAATTTTCTGAGATACAACACCCACACCTGAATAATTCTAACAGTAATAGGCCAATGAATGTAAAACACACACACATACACACACACTGATGCACATACATACACACACTATTCCTTAGATTACTTTGGCATTTTATATGTTTTGGTTTCTCAACCTTAAGTTGTTCAGTTCACCTCCCAGCGATGGCGTCGCCCAGTTTATAGTTTTAGGGATTTTGCTGAGGACAGGTCTATAAGAGCTACAGGAGCTACAGGAAAGTGAAAAAGCATACCTATAATAAATGACTGCACTACTAAGGGAAATGCAAGGAACTGACCATTTCTAACACACGCTTCTGCGGTCCATAACATGGCAAATTTAAGATATGACATTGCAACTACAATTTGTGTTGCTTGTCTTAGTCCAACACAAACAGTAGAAATTGTAACGTTAGTTGCAGTGTTTGATCTTACTTTCTCCTTGTTATCTGCAGAGCTGTGTTTTAGAAATGGACAGTTACAGTCATTTCCATGTACATACACCGTATACAAAAGCAAAAGCATTGACATCTACATTTAACGCTCCACACCTTCTCACATGTGACAGCATCGGGCACTCTTCCGTTGTGCAGGACATTTTTATCTCGCATCTAGTAACGTAAAGTAAACAACCGTAACGTGTAACGTATAGAGAGGCACCGCGGCGTGCTTGTCTGTTGCAGTGTAGCTACCTAACGTTAATTCACAGGACAGTAAAAGAAAAGCCACTCACCCTGGCGCAAACCAAAGGACCGCTCTTGTAAAAGCACCTTGGAGCCGAGGTCGTGACCACAACCGCTGGCAAAAAAAGGTGGTATGCCTCAATACTTTGAATGCTTTCATTTGTTTTCTTGAGTAGAAGGATGTCTGGAGGACAATAGTTGCTTCACGTTATATCCACCGCCTCGATAGCAGGACAGTCTTTCAATTTAGTTGAAAAATCGCTCCCCTTCGTAACATGTTCCATCATGTTGTGGTTTCCTCTCGTAATATTGACTTAAAGCGTAACACCGGGGTTGTGCGCGTGCGCATGCGCATGGCACTGTGTGTTGGCGCTCCGTGACGTCACCTCGAATTACCTTTGTTGTAGGCACAAGCGCATGGCACTGTGTGTTGGAACTCTGTGTTGGAACTCTGTTGCGTCATTCGAATTTTGCTATGACGTCACGCTTTGATATGTCACATAACTGATATGTTAAATACCTCAGGACTTAATTCAGGACTGCATTTCATCAGATTTCTCTCCACTGTAAAACTAGTTAATCTGTCTTTCAATCATATGGAAGAAATAATGGAAATACAGCATCTACATGATGTGGGGTTAGAAACCATGGAAAAGGCATCTAGCCCTAAACAAATATTTACTGCTGCACAGATTCCTGAAATCATAGAGCTATTTAAGCAGGATGATCTTGATGGAGGTGGAGGACTGGACATAGAGGAATTTTGTCAAGGACTGAATGATATCTTCGGTACAGACAGTACAGAAGAACTCACTACCTTGTTCAATAAGATTGACACAAACTGTCATGGAACTGTGGACATTGGTCAGTTGATGGAATACCTGGTTTGTAGGAAAGAGCTTTCAAAAGGACTCGATGATATCTTTCCCAAATATATCAAAATGAAATCTTTGCGTCAAGGTAGAGAGATTGTTCAAATGATATTCCATCCTGATAAAGAAGAAGAGGAACCTGGATGTAAATCTGCTGTTCAAACAAGATCCATCAGGACTTACCAGAGAGGTCAATACATGTCCATCAGCTCGAATGCTATTTTCACCTACATGTCTGACAGATTTGACACTCCACGCCAAATTGAAGTCAAAAGAAAACAATCGGGGCTTCCATACTCGCATAATAACAAAACGCGTGTAACTGGCATGGCATACATCAAAGAACTCAAAGAGGTGGCTATCGCCACTTCTCAAAAGGAAATAATGTTCTATTCTGTCGAAGACACTGACTTCACAGCCAGTCACACTTTATTTGTAGAGGACGACACAGTGAGTGCCATAAACTACGGGTCCAAGGACACTAAAGGAGTGCTGTCATTTGGGGATAAAAAAGGTTATTTGTATGTGTTGATCTCCTACAACGTACAGAAAAATGGCCTCTTCTGCGAAAGAACATCAGAAAAAGACAAAGAATTGTTTCAGCAGCCTTCTCACGATTTTTGTATTTCAACTCTGTTAGAAGAACGCTCAAAAGACTTTCGATATGTTAAAATCCACATGTTCGAAGACATCTGCAATCAGATCCAATACTTTCCAACAATTGATTCATTGGCCATCTGCGGTAGATCATCGAAGACGATGGTCGTTGTTGGCCTTCCCGCGACAGACAAAGCTAACTTCCCAAAAACCGTCTTTACCAGCCCTTCAGATAAGGGGTTTTTCACCTGTGTTGAATACTCCTCTTGGACTGGGAATCTGGTGACGGGTGGTACAGATGGCTTCCTGCGTGAGTGGTATCTCCACAATACAATGGCATGCAAACAGTCAATAGCAGGACACGTCAAACCCATCACCCACATTACCCTAAATCGCAAAGATATGGTTTTCGTGACTTTATCTAAGGACAAGAATGTTCGTGTGTGGTGCAGAGATTTACAGCCTTTGCAAAGCTTCCAGGTTGAAGACATGGATAATGGCCCCATCACCAGTATGTGTTATAACACATACAACAATGAGTTAGTCCTGGCTAACACCAAAATAGGATCCTATCTTGGAAGAGGAACAGATGTTTTTCAAAATGCAATAACATCCCATGAAATCGATGAAAAGCCAATCGTCCAAAAGTTAACATTAAAACCAATACCAAGTTTTCAACATATCTATGACAAAATTGACAAGGTATGCAAAGAACTCAAAGACACACCATGTCCACCAAAAACCTTGCCAGGCAAGCAGGAGACGAAGCAAACATCAGCGCATGTACGCTTTCCAACCATCCGTGATAGGGTTCAGGCCACACATGATCAGACCCAGCTCAAGCCACAGCCACCTCAGACCCCGCTCATCAGAGGTGGCGCTGACCTTAAACAAAGTTCTCGCCAGAGATTAAACCGCATTATGTCCAAATATCACCGTTCGTTCACGATTCGGCAGGGAAGCACGTTCAAAGACAGCGTCCTCACACCATGTCCACCAAAAACCTTGCCAGGCAAGCAGGAGACGAAGCAAACATCAGCGCATGTACGCTTTCCACCCATCCGTGATAGGGTTCAGGCCACACATGATCAGACCCAGCTCAAGCCACAGCCACCTCAGACCCCGCTCATCAGAGGTGGCGCTGACCTTAAACAAAGTTCTCCCCAGAGATTAAACCGCATTATGTCCAAATATCACGGTTTGTTCACGATTCGGCAGGGAAACACGTTCAAAGACAGCATCCTCACACCATGTCCACCAAAAACCTTGCCAGGCAAGCAGGAGACGAAGCAAACATCAGCGCATGTACGCTTTCCACCCATCCGTGATAGGGTTCAGGCCACACATGATCAGACCCAGCTCAAGCCACAGCCACCTCAGACCCCGCTCATCAGAGGTGTCACTGGCCTTAAACAAAGTTGAAGGTCAAAGTTAAACAACAACAAAAAATTTACATTTTTAAATTTTTAAATGTAAAAACAATTGTTGTAAAATGTAAAACAAGCAAAACCATTTTGAAAACGTGATGTGATTCAAATATGGACTGTTGCCGTTTTTTCTCCGGGTACTCCGGTTATTCCCACAACAATAATATTAATATTAAACAACAAAAAATTTACATTTTGACATTTTAAAATGTAAAAACATCTGCAACAAGCAAAACCATTTTGAAACATGTGATGTGATTCAAATATGGACTGTTGCCGTTTTTTCTCCGGGTAGTCCGGTGATTCTCACAATAATAATATTAATATTCAACAACAAAAAATTTACATTTTGACATTTTAAAATGTAAAAACATCTGCAACAAGCAAAACCATTTTGAAACATGTGATGTGATTCAAATATGGACTGTTGCCGTTTTTTCTCCGGGTAGTCCGGTGATTCCCACAATAATAATATTAATATTCAACAATTTTAAAGAATTACATTTTTAAATTTTTAAATGTAATAACAAATCTAAAACAAGCAAAACCATTTAAAAACACATGATGTGATTCAAATATGGACTGTTGCCGTTTTTTCTCTGGGTACTCCGGTTATTCCCACAATAATAATATTAATATTAAACAACAACAAAACAATTTACATTTTGAAATTTTAAAGTGTAAAAACAAATCTACAAAAAGCAAAACCATTTTGAAACACGTGATGTGATTAAAATATGGACTGTTTCCGTTTTTTCTCCGGGTACTCTGGTTATTCCCACAATAATAATATTGATATTAAACACCAAAAGATTTACATTTTCAAATTTTAAAATGTAAAAATATCTGCAACAAGCAAAAACCATTTTGAAAACGTGATGTGATTCAAATATGGACTGTTGCCATTTTATCTCCGGGTAGTCCGGTTGTTCCCACAATAATAATATTAATATTAAACAATTTTAAAGAATTACATTTTTTAATTTTTAAATGTAATAACAAATCTAAAACAAGCGAAACCATTTTGAAACATGTGATGTGATTCAAATATGGACTGTTGCTGTTTTTTCTCCGGGTAGTCCGGTTATTCCCACAATAATATTAATATTAAAAGAAATTACATTTTGAAATTTAGAAATTTTTAAATGTAAAAACAAATCTGCAACAAGCAAAACCATTTTAAAACACGTGATTGTTTTTACATCAATGTAGAAACACAATGGCCAGTGCTCTTTAGTGTGTGGTGGAATACGTGTTTTAGCTCCTCAGTTTTGCTGGACTGATTTTGACTATATGCATTGTCCGTTAATGACGAAGCATCCCAAGTACAATTTTTAAGTACTTGTTTTTTACTTGTGTATTTACATGTTATGCTACTTTATACTTCTTGTCCACTATAATCTATTTACTCGTTTTTGTCAAAATAGCTTCAATGACAAAATCTAATATTTGATGAATAAATAAATAAATATCTTCTGTTTCATGTTTATTTTTTGCTACATCTTTAACCCCTATGTTTCTGATTAAATTGAATAAGACAGGCTGAACACACGTGAGCCGTCCTCTTTGTTTACCTTTTTGTTTACGTCTCCATGCGTCCACTGGTTACCCCGTGTTTAACGCCACATTGCAATGATTTGTGGGTAATTCCCTTGAGGTTGGTAGGGGCTGGTTATAGCCGTTAGGAGGAATGACACAAAAAAAAGTATTCTAAAGCCACTTAAGATACAAAGAATTACAAGTTCACTGCCAACAGCTGTGTTGTACTTTATTGGTATAATGTTTGCACTAAATCATTCTAACAGATGTTTTAAATACTTGTAAAATGTTAGTTCAGGGGTAAAACCTCTGATGTTTCCAAACAAGGTATCTACTGACACTGTCTCTTTTTTAAGGGCTATTAAATGGAGACATTAACATTAACATGTGATATGATGTCTGTCATTTTCCTTTGTGATTATGAACAAATATTTCAAAGTGAATTGAATTTACCGAGACAGTTTTTTCAAGCTGCGACTCTTGTCTCCTCTGGAGCCTTTCAGAAGGAATGACCTGGTGGGATATACAAACAAGCACAGACAAAAAAAAACACATTTGAATTCATTTGCTTCTGCCATGACTGAAGGTCAAATGTAAAAAGAACCTCTACTCCGTCTCTTTCCGCATTTAATTCACCCTCTGTGGCTGAATTCCCACCAGAACTCAAACGTTTCATCCGATGTATGTAACTCACCTCCGGGATTGCGGACCCACTGAAGGAGGCGATGACACATCTGACCTCTCTGAGGTTACTGATGGAAAAGGGCTCAGAGATGTAATATGCGAGGTAGCGGGATTTGCACTCTGCATCATGGGACCAGCTGCCTGCGGTCCACACACCTTCTCTACCTGCGGAGGAGACAGGTTAGGGGGCCGTGTTGTGTCTGCTTGACAGAGGCATGCTAAGTGATCAGATGAGTACACCCTTTCGGCACCAGTGTGTTATCCTGGGCTCCATGTGTGTTTTTCCTGTTTCGGCGGCAGACAGAGTGGCAGAGCTGTGTCAGGAGGATGAGCCACACCTGAATCAACTGCTCCTGCTGTATTTAAGCGGTCTGTATATGTCAGTTCTGGCTCTCTCTTCTCCCAGCTAGCAGGGTTTTCTTTGATTTGGTTTTGGGTTCTCATAGATTTGCTCTGCACCTTGCACTACTACACTAACCTACACCCATGGACTCACTATATATACACTATATATATATATATATATATACATATATATATATGAAGAATTGGGAAATAATAATTTGGTCTAAATCTAGCAGTATTAAGTTGACAAGTGTACCTCTAAATCCAATACGGTGAAGCACAACACACGATGCATTTTAAACATCAGTAACGAAATGACTGCCGTCTTAAAATTCATGTTGCTAATCATCATTTAACTTTGAATGCTGCACATAAACACTGTTAAAGGGTTAGGGGTTAGCCTTTAGTGATGTGTCTAATGACTAAGAAGCTTGATCAAATATTCAATTAATGGGTGTTTTCGTGTAAGCCACAATTAGCAGTGTGATTATGCTTGTGTATGTTTGTTTACCTCTCAGGAATCTACTCTACTGAGTCCACAATGTTCTCTCAAAGTTGGATGGATACTCTATTTCCTCCTCCAACAGTGTGTGACTGCATGCATGTGTTTGTGTGTCATCTGTTTGTCCAGAGATTAGCCACAGAAACTTTCTCATCACTCAGAACCAAGCTGCATTCTGGGTATTGGTTGTCCCGCCAACCATAGTCTTTGTCTGGCACTGGATCTGTATTCACACTCACATACATATACACACACACACACACACACAGACTGAGGGGAACCCCAGATTCCCTGAAGAATGAGGCTGTTTTTAGCCCAACTAGGCTTTTGTGAGGAGATCCAACTGCCAGGCTGAAAGAAAAGCCACGGCCTTCCTCACTCTGTGTCCAAAATCCAAATGACTTTATTATTGGGACATATCAGGGATGGTTTAGCAATCTGTTACTGATCCCTTTTAAGTAACAGTATTATACAGAGGCATAATTACTTTAGTATTGAAACCTTTTTCAATAGACTGGCATCAATATCCAGAATCCAAAATGCATTTTACGTAACAATTTAAAATATGGAGAGTGTAAAGCAAAATATACTTGGACAGCATTCCCCTCCATCCCATCATCCCCTCTGCTTACTGTGGCGGTAATGTGTGGCCCGTGCAGCTGAGCGTGCAGTATAGCGTCATTCACATGGTTGCGGACTGCTAACAGAGCTAACTCCATGCTGTTGTGCTTGCTGCTGGTTGCTAAAGTAGCAGCTAACCGTTGGAGCAACACCACCAAACTCCCCCAGGGGGCGCCAAGCTCTGATACACCGACCTAGAAGAGAGAGGATGGACAGGAAAAGAGGAGACATGGGAACAGTGAATAGTGGATGAGGAGCCAAGGGGTGCAGAGGTGGCAAATGTGGAAAGAAGATGAGGGGAAGGAGAACAAGAAGATGTTTAATGTTACGTCTTAAATATTTCTTAAAAGACGGCAAATAGGCTTAGGTGTGCTCCCTATATCAACGGAAAAAAACAGAAGTTTGAAAATGAGCCAATGAATGAGATGACAACTTTCAGTTTCAGGAAAGTCAAGACAACATTTTCCATGAACTAAGTTGTCTTCTGTCACAGAGAGGCTGTTCCTACTTGTCCATCTGCCTTTCCTTGACTTTGCTGTGTGCATTTTCCTTTCCTTTAATGCAGACGATGAACATAAAATAAGTTGATTTACCACCACACTTTCTTTTCCAAGAAACTCTCAAGAGGTATGAACAGTGCCATCTTCTCTCTCTATTGTGGCCAATGTTAAAGTTGTCCAGCAAATTCCGAAGCAGCCCAAAAAGATGCACAGAAGACCCTGCCAGTTCTCTTGACAATGCTCTTGTTGTTTGTCTAAAAGTTAATGTGGAAATGATTTATTGATGGTAAAGTGCTGTGAATGAGTGCTTCAGGAATGTGAGAGATGGGAGCTTTAAGACATTTTTTTACTCGCCTCTCCAGAGGCAAAAGGAGACAAATACTCGGAGGCCTCCCATGCATCGAAAACCGTTTCAGCTACAATACACAAACACATGACCTGAAAAGGTTTTGCTAACCTCCTCATTCTGAAGGTGGAATGAAAGCTGCCTGTGCATGGCTGACACATTCAATTGATAGGGACCATAATACATTTTATTATTACCCCTGTGTTTACCCTACAATGAAATGTCAAAATGGCTGCTAAGGACCTATTGTTCGTTGCATGGTTATATCATTAGGATGAACAGGCTTGCAAGCTAAAAAGAAATGTCTGCAATCGCTCAGTGGCTTTGAGTAGCAATGGTCACCACATTTAAATAACAAATTATTGAAAGAATCAAAACATGACTGATATGATATATCTAAAATGTTTTTTTTTTGTTTTTTTTAAGTTGCAGGTTTAAAGGAAAGTTAATTCAAAATAATAGTTCAACATTTTGGAAAAAAAAGTCTTATTTGCTTTCTTACAACACATAACTCCGAGTGAAACCACACATTGGTATGTTTATATTTCTGTTTTGTGTATGGATCAAATCAATAATATACGTGGTAAATTGTAAAATTGAGAAGTCGTACAGGTGTATTTTTAAACATTGGACAAATCCAGGATAACAGTTTCCTCC
>NC_136637.1:16123972-16288972 GCF_949748355.1 Melanostigma gelatinosum | reverse complement strand
GTGTGTGTGTGTGTGTGTGTGTGTGTGGCGTGAGGGAGTCTGACTTTGGTAGACTGCTGTAAGCCAAGCTGTAAAGTAGCTAACTGAGATCAAAGGGGAGAGAGAAATGAGAGGATTGGACTGTTCGCTTATATCTGACCTTACATACACACACACTCATGTTTGCATGACTTTAGGGGATATTCCATTGACTTACATTCATTTCCTGGACTCTTACCCTCACCATTACTGTCTTCACCCTAACATTTCATGATGTACATTATGGGTCCGTGCATTTTGTCCCCATAAGTAAGGTGAGTCCCCACAACGTGACAATGTATTTATAGATGTATGTCCCCACAAGTCAAGAAAACATGCCCCTACACACACACACACACACACACACGCACACACACGCACACACACCAGACCTGTGTCAAACTTCCGGCTAGCAATGGCTGACTGGAAACATCTACTCCAAATCTAACTCAGACAGCTTGAGTCACAATCCTGTGGAACCTCTTCTTCTGTTCTCACAATGATTTATTATACGTGTTTGAAAAACAAAAAAAATCTCCGCACAAGGTCTCTTCACTTGAGATTTTCCAGAGCTTTCATCCGCTGATGGAGTTTGCTCAGTTGTCATAGAGCTGGGTCCATTGTTATCACAGGATATTGGTATGGAACAGGTGCTCGTACAGTATATGTGGGGGTTACATTGTAATCCCTGTCTCAGAAATTGCCGGCAAGGGGACCTTGTGTTAATCTTTCAGTAAGTTGATGTAACTTAAAGCTCAACCATTCATAAACTGATTTCTGTAGGTAGTTTAGGAGGATGTTTGACAACATTTTCAGATCAACCACCTTGTTCTTTCATCCTGGATATTAGAAGCAAAGACCAATGAAAAGGCCAAGTAGTGACCAGTGCATTTGTGCAATCACGACTAGTGTTCCTGTGAATACGTCCGTCAAGGAGAGTACTGCTATTCAACTGTTACACAGCCCAATGGCATCTATCTCAAGTTGATTCATTCATTGGCCATGATCAAAAGACTGTGTTGTACAGCGATGTTGTGTTAAAACTGGTGCAACCATCTATGATGAGCAGACATCTCTGGCTGGAATTGACAAAGGTCACCACTATCGCTAATTCGCTGTTAACAATCACACGCTCACATCAGTTCCTGTAGCAACAGTGATATTGTAGGATCACGAGTGTCTTACGTCTAATTTGGCTGATAAAAGCTCCTGAAAACGAAGTGTTGTCAACCACAGGCAAACTGTTGATCCCCAAAGGAACCTTTTACAGATAAAGCAGAGATCGTTCATTCTTTTGCAGCTGACCTTTCCTTATTCCCTTGTGTCGGCTGATTATAGTGTGTTAACATATGATTCATATGCATTTTCATGAATATAATTATGACAATTCATGTATGTCAACATAAGAAAATAAAGCATGTTAACTCAATTTCTGTATCATCCACCACTTGTTTTCACCATCTAGGGAAATATGAAGTTACTGCCAACGAAGTGACTCCGAGGGATCACCTTTTTGTGGTAGGCGTATGAGTTACATTAATATATTGGTAGTCCTGCAGTTAATCAGTGCAGGACTGCAATATTATGCAAAGAGACTCTCGTGAATCAGACGACATCTCACATGAGCATTTACATTTAGAAAAAAACATCTTTAACACCACCACTTATAGCCAAGTATGCTTTCAACAGCTCTATATAAGTGTTGCAGACGGTGAAGGTAAGTTTGCAACAGAAATAGCTTCTCTAGCTGCATGCTGCACAGTGAAGATACCTTATTTCTAAAGGGTTTAAACCCTGCGTGGGCTACAAGTAACAGCAGAGTAATGATCTCAAAGCAGGAGATACTAATTTAGAATTACATTTTCCACTACATGAGTTTGTTCACTTTCATTTCAGTCATTTAAAAGGAGAACATAGCGGTCCTCTTACATGATTTTGAGCTCAGGAAAGCTGCCAAGTTCAGCCTGACTATATTAAATGAATAGGCAAGTGTGTGCAAGTCAACAGCATTTATAGATTGTATCTATAGAGATCTTTATAATACTACATTGTACTGTGGATACCAGTATAGATCTTGAATGTATCCAGTAAGTGGGGAAAAAAAAAATCCAATAACAAGTCCTTTCGATCCAAATAGCACATTATTAGGCCTATTAACAGCAAAATGCGATGTAAAAGCAGTCATTATGCAGCAAAATAGCCATCCTTTAAATTATGATCCATTACATTGTTGGATTATTACCATTTTGATGTTGTGGAGCTGGTCTAGATTGAGCTACTTTTAACTACTTTATATACTGCTCAGTACCGCTCAATTCATACTGCAATGCAATTTAAATAGTTTAAATATCACTCTGCAGAGTAATGTGTAATAGCTATCAAATAAATGTAATGGAGTAACTTCGTCTACCTCATATTGATACTGGAAATGTACTCATTTACATTGCACCTCCTGTAGTATTTCTAACATGATACTTCCAGTGGGGCTGACTGACCTGTTCCCGGCCTGTCTGGCACCAGCTCCACCGGGCCTATTTGGCGCATCATGTAGGCTGTCTTCACCTCATGACAGCTGTCTGCAGCGGCTGATCTACAGCCGGTACCCGGTAGAAAAACTAAATAAAACAAAATCACCCAAAGCAAGTCCACGTTTTGTAAGGCTGCACGGAACATCGCAACATGTCAGTCGGGGGATAGAGAGTCTGGATGGTTAAGTTGAAATGGTAAAAGTCCGACGAAAAACTTCATCTGCAGACAGTAACGTCTGTTTTGAGCTCACTGTCCGACTCAGCGCCCTCCTCCTCCTCTCTCTCTCTCTCTCTCTCTCTCTCTCTCTCTCTCTCTCTCTCTCTCTCACTCTCGCTCTCTTTCTCTCTCTCTCTCTCTCTCTCTCTCTCTCTCTCTCTCGCTCTCTCTCTCTCTCTCTCTCTCACTTAATTGACTTGGGCACTCAAAATACTTATAAATATGTCGGTCTAGCAACTATTGTCATGTTAACAATAACTTGTTACAGGGAAAGCATGTTTATAATACAATAAAAGCACAACTGCCAGAGCAATCATGAGGAATAAAGGCAATTTACTCCCAGTTCACTAAATGATGTGGTCATGAGCCATGTGTTTATTTATTGTGTTGTTGTTTACTGACGTAATAGCTCTCTCGCATAATAGTTTACAGCAGCTGCTTCTGCAGATAGGGTGCATTAAACTTGACTGATAGCCGTGAGTGAAGTGGAATAAGAGGGAAATGCTGTTTGATAGTGGAACACGGGCGCCACCAGCTGGTCACTTGGAGTCATAGCAGAGTGATTTTTCAAAACCATCACAATATTCTTCTCAAATTTTCCCAACATTTTTTATTTATTAAAGCAATCAGGAACAAAACATCAAAAGACAGGAAAAGTAAAGAAAAACAAATACCAGAATGAAAACAAACAGAAAAAGATGCACGGAGATGATACACACAGCATCTAAGCACACACTTACTGGAGGATGTTGTCGATATATAGGTGACTTCTCATCATAGATGAATACTTTGAGCAGCATACACCCGCAGCATCTTAGTGAGACAATCGACGAAACCCGCCCGGTCACAAATATTAGCCTCGGCATCTGACACCTTGAGGATTTTACATATCTATATATGTTGTTTAGGGTTTAACTATTTCAAAACTCTGGTAATTTAACAACAAAGATGTATTTTGATGGAATTTGCAACCGGGATTACATGTGTTTAAGAGATAAAGAACAGTCAAGTTGTGTGACAACTTTTGGTATTTCAAAAACAAACTCGTTGCACCGTGGGTGTCTAGCCTCTCAATCTCAAGACAATAACAGCGTTTATACATGAGGGAGTCATTCCATGTGACGACGTTCAACATTTCTGAGTCGAGCTCTTTCATCTTTGATCAAGGATCACCTCCTGTTGCATGAGATGATACAGTTTTCATGTGAATGTCATGCATTTTTGAAATACTACACAAGGGAAATGTTGATAAATATAATTTATGTTGCACCCTTTCCTGGCCTGCTCAATGCACCTCTTGTTTCAGAGGATTTTTAAAGCCACCGTTTCATCGGTGGCTAACTTCTTGCATTGGGTGACCTATTTGTAGGTGCCAGACCCGCAGGAGATCTTGCACCCCGTAGTCTGATGAGGTTGAGGAGATCAGGGCTCGTACAAGGACCTGAAAGTCATGGTTGTCAGTCATGGTGTGAGATGCACTCTGCTGTTGGTTTGTCACGCCTGAGAGGAGAGGAGAAAAGAAGGAATACGTATAATATCTGCCTCATATTGTCTCCCACTAGGAGAAAAAGTAAAAACGTGAGAATAAATGATGCATATATCGAAGCATATAAAACTAAATAATCCCAAAAAAAGACACGCACACCATGCAAATTGGCATACAACCACAACAATAAAAACATTCATTCACAATTGTTTACGTTGTTCAGCACATTAACCCCAACTTAACCGTAACTGCCTCTTATTGCCTTGGATCAGTGGAAGACTGAGGTTGGAGCTCTGTTCAACTGGTACTGGCTCTAACTGACAAAACTGCATTTGCTTTTTCAAGGAACGACGAAATGGGTATCCAACCATGGCCTCAGTGAGTCCACAAACCACTGTTTGTCCATCCACGTAATTTTCTGAGATACAACACCCACACCTGAATAATTCTAACAGTAATAGGCCAATGAATGTAAAACACACACACATACACACACACTGATGCACATACATACACACACTATTCCTTAGATTACTTTGGCATTTTATATGTTTTGGTTTCTCAACCTTAAGTTGTTCAGTTCACCTCCCAGCGATGGCGTCGCCCAGTTTATAGTTTTAGGGATTTTGCTGAGGACAGGTCTATAAGAGCTACAGGAGCTACAGGAAAGTGAAAAAGCATACCGATAATAAATGACTGCACTACTAAGGGAAATGCAAGGAACTGACCATTTCTAACACACGCTTCTGCGGTCCATAACATGGCAAATTTAAGATATGACATTGCAACTACAATTTGTGTTGCTTGTCTTAGTCCAACACAAACAGTAGAAATTGTAACGTTAGTTGCAGTGTTTGATCTTACTTTCTCCTTGTTATCTGCAGAGCTGTGTTTTAGAAATGGACAGTTACAGTCATTTCCATGTACATACACCGTATACAAAAGCAAAAGCATTGACATCTACATTTAACGCTCCACACCTTCTCACATGTGACAGCATCGGGCACTCTTCCGTTGTGCAGGACATTTTTATCTCGCATCTAGTAACGTAAAGTAAACAACCGTAACGTGTAACGTATAGAGAGGCACCGCGGCGTGCTTGTCTGTTGCAGTGTAGCTACCTAACGTTAATTCACAGGACAGTAAAAGAAAAGCCACTCACCCTGGCGCAAACCAAAGGACCGCTCTTGTAAAAGCACCTTGGAGCCGAGGTCGTGACCACAACCGCTGGCAAAAAAAGGTGGTATGCCTCAATACTTTGAATGCTTTCATTTGTTTTCTTGAGTAGAAGGATGTCTGGAGGACAATAGTTGCTTCACGTTATATCCACCGCCTCGATAGCAGGACAGTCTTTCAATTTAGTTGAAAAATCGCTCCCCTTCGTAACATGTTCCATCATGTTGTGGTTTCCTCTCGTAATATTGACTTAAAGCGTAACACCGGGGTTGTGCGCGTGCGCATGCGCATGGCACTGTGTGTTGGCGCTCCGTGACGTCAGCTCGAATTACCTTTGTTGTAGGCACAAGCGCATGGCACTGTGTGTTGGAACTCTGTGTTGGAACTCTGTTGCGTCATTCGAATTTTGCTATGACGTCACGCTTTGATATGTCACATAACTGATATGTTAAATACCTCAGGACTTAATTCAGGACTGCATTTCATCAGATTTCTCTCCACTGTAAAACTAGTTAATCTGTCTTTCAATCATATGGAAGAAATAATGGAAATACAGCATCTACATGATGTGGGGTTAGAAACCATGGAAAAGGCATCTAGCCCTAAACAAATATTTACTGCTGCACAGATTCCTGAAATCATAGAGCTATTTAAGCAGGATGATCTTGATGGAGGTGGAGGACTGGACATAGAGGAATTTTGTCAAGGACTGAATGATATCTTCGGTACAGACAGTACAGAAGAACTCACTACCTTGTTCAATAAGATTGACACAAACTGTCATGGAACTGTGGACATTGGTCAGTTGATGGAATACCTGGTTTGTAGGAAAGAGCTTTCAAAAGGACTCGATGATATCTTTCCCAAATATATCAAAATGAAATCTTTGCGTCAAGGTAGAGAGATTGTTCAAATGATATTCCATCCTGATAAAGAAGAAGAGGAACCTGGATGTAAATCTGCTGTTCAAACAAGATCCATCAGGACTTACCAGAGAGGTCAATACATGTCCATCAGCTCGAATGCTATTTTCACCTACATGTCTGACAGATTTGACACTCCACGCCAAATTGAAGTCAAAAGAAAACAATCGGGGCTTCCATACTCGCATAATAACAAAACGCGTGTAACTGGCATGGCATACATCAAAGAACTCAAAGAGGTGGCTATCGCCACTTCTCAAAAGGAAATAATGTTCTATTCTGTCGAACACACTGACTTCACAGCCAGTCACACTTTATTTGTAGAGGACGACACAGTGAGTGCCATAAACTACGGGTCCAAGGACACTAAAGGAGTGCTGTCATTTGGGGATAAAAAAGGTTATTTGTATGTGTTGATCTCCTACAACGTACAGAAAAATGGCCTCTTCTGCGAAAGAACATCAGAAAAAGACAAAGAATTGTTTCAGCAGCCTTCTCACGATTTTTGTATTTCAACTCTGTTAGAAGAACGCTCAAAAGACTTTCGATATGTTAAAATCCACATGTTCGAAGACATCTGCAATCAGATCCAATACTTTCCAACAATTGATTCATTGGCCATCTGCGGTAGATCATCGAAGACGATGGTCGTTGTTGGCCTTCCCGCGACAGACAAAGCTAACTTCCCAAAAACCGTCTTTACCAGCCCTTCAGATAAGGGGTTTTTCACCTGTGTTGAATACTCCTCTTGGACTGGGAATCTGGTGACGGGTGGTACAGATGGCTTCCTGCGTGAGTGGTATCTCCACAATACAATGGCATGCAAACAGTCAATAGCAGGACACGTCAAACCCATCACCCACATTACCCTAAATCGCAAAGATATGGTTTTCGTGACTTTATCTAAGGACAAGAATGTTCGTGTGTGGTGCAGAGATTTACAGCCTTTGCAAAGCTTCCAGGTTGAAGACATGGATAATGGCCCCATCACCAGTATGTGTTATAACACATACAACAATGAGTTAGTCCTGGCTAACACCAAAATAGGATCCTATCTTGGAAGAGGAACAGATGTTTTTCAAAATGCAATAACATCCCATGAAATCGATGAAAAGCCAATCGTCCAAAAGTTAACATTAAAACCAATACCAAGTTTTCAACATATCTATGACAAAATTGACAAGGTATGCAAAGAACTCAAAGACACACCATGTCCACCAAAAACCTTGCCAGGCAAGCAGGAGACGAAGCAAACATCAGCGCATGTACGCTTTCCAACCATCCGTGATAGGGTTCAGGCCACACATGATCAGACCCAGCTCAAGCCACAGCCACCTCAGACCCCGCTCATCAGAGGTGGCGCTGACCTTAAACAAAGTTCTCGCCAGAGATTAAACCGCATTATGTCCAAATATCACCGTTCGTTCACGATTCGGCAGGGAAGCACGTTCAAAGACAGCGTCCTCACACCATGTCCACCAAAAACCTTGCCAGGCAAGCAGGAGACGAAGCAAACATCAGCGCATGTACGCTTTCCACCCATCCGTGATAGGGTTCAGGCCACACATGATCAGACCCAGCTCAAGCCACAGCCACCTCAGACCCCGCTCATCAGAGGTGGCGCTGACCTTAAACAAAGTTCTCCCCAGAGATTAAACCGCATTATGTCCAAATATGACGGTTTGTTCACGATTCGGCAGGGAAACACGTTCAAAGACAGCATCCTCACACCATGTCCACCAAAAACCTTGCCAGGCAAGCAGGAGACGAAGCAAACATCAGCGCATGTACGCTTTCCACCCATCCGTGATAGGGTTCAGGCCACACATGATCAGACCCAGCTCAAGCCACAGCCACCTCAGACCCCGCTCATCAGAGGTGTCACTGGCCTTAAACAAAGTTGAAGGTCAAAGTTAAACAACAACAAAAAATTTACATTTTTAAATTTTTAAATGTAAAAACAATTGTTGTAAAATGTAAAACAAGCAAAACCATTTTGAAAACGTGATGTGATTCAAATATGGACTGTTGCCGGTTTTTCTCCAGGTACTCCGGTTATTCCCACAACAATAATATTAATATTAAACAACAAAAAATTTACATTTTGACATTTTAAAATGTAAAAACATCTGCAACAAGCAAAACCATTTTGAAACATGTGATGTGATTCAAATATGGACTGTTGCCGTTTTTTCTCCGGGTAGTCCGGTGATTCCCACAATAATAATATTAATATTCAACAATTTTAAAGAATTACATTTTTTAATTTTTAAATGTAATAACAAATCTAAAACAAGCAAAAACCATTTTGAAAACGTGATGTGATTCAAATATGGACTGTTGCCGTTTTTTCTCCGGGTACTCCGGTTATTCCCACAACAATAATATTAATATTAAACAACAAAAAATTTACATTTTGACATTTTAAAATGTAAAAACATCTGCAACAAGCAAAACCATTTTGAAACATGTGATGTGATTCAAATATGGACTGTTGCCGTTTTTTCTCCGGGTAGTCCGGTGATTCCCACAATAATAATATTAATATTCAACAACAAAAAATTTACATTTTGACATTTTAAAATGTAAAAACATCTGCAACAAGCAAAACCATTTTGAAACATGTGATGTGATTCAAATATGGACTGTTGCCGTTTTTTCTCCGGGTAGTCCGGTGATTCCCACAATAATAATATTAATATTCAACAATTTTAAAGAATTACATTTTTAAATTTTTAAATGTAATAACAAATCTAAAACAAGCAAAACCATTTAAAAACACATGATGTGATTCAAATATGGACTGTTGCCGTTTTTTCTCTGGGTACTCCGGTTATTCCCACAATAATAATATTAATATTAAACAACAACAAAACAATTTACATTTTGAAATTTTAAAGTGTAAAAACAAATCTGCAAAAAGCAAAACCATTTTGAAACACGTGATGTGATTAAAATATGGACTGTTTCCGTTTTTTCTCCGGGTACTCTGGTTATTCCCACAATAATAATATTGATATTAAACACCAAAAGATTTACATTTTCAAATTTTAAAATGTAAAAATATCTGCAACAAGCAAAAACCATTTTGAAAACGTGATGTGATTCAAATATGGACTGTTGCCATTTTATCTCCGGGTAGTCCGGTTGTTCCCACAATAATAATATTAATATTAAACAATTTTAAAGAATTACATTTTTTAATTTTTAAATGTAATAACAAATCTAAAACAAGCGAAACCATTTTGAAACATGTGATGTGATTCAAATATGGACTGTTGCTGTTTTTTCTCCGGGTAGTCCGGTTATTCCCACAATAATATTAATATTAAAAGAAATTACATTTTGAAATTTAGAAATTTTTAAATGTAAAAACAAATCTGCAACAAGCAAAACCATTTTAAAACACGTGATTGTTTTTACATCAATGTAGAAACACAATGGCCAGTGCTCTTTAGTGTGTGGTGGAATACGTGTTTTAGCTCCTCAGTTTTGCTGGACTGATTTTGACTATATGCATTGTCCGTTAATGACGAAGCATCCCAAGTACAATTTTTAAGTACTTGTTTTTTACTTGTGTATTTACATGTTATGCTACTTTATACTTCTTGTCCACTATAATCTATTTACTCGTTTTTGTCAAAATAGCTTCAATGACAAAATCTAATATTTGATGAATAAATAAATAAATATCTTCTGTTTCATGTTTATTTTTTGCTACATCTTTAACCCCTATGTTTCTGATTAAATTGAATAAGACAGGCTGAACACACGTGAGCCGTCCTCTTTGTTTACCTTTTTGTTTACGTCTCCATGCGTCCACTGGTTACCCCGTGTTTAACGCCACATTGCAATGATTTGTGGGTAATTCCCTTGAGGTTGGTAGGGGCTGGTTATAGCCGTTAGGAGGAATGACACAAAAAAAAGTATTCTAAAGCCACTTAAGATACAAAGAATTACAAGTTCACTGCCAACAGCTGTGTTGTACTTTATTGGTATAATGTTTGCACTAAATCATTCTAACAGATGTTTTAAATACTTGTAAAATGTTAGTTCAGGGGTAAAACCTCTGATGTTTCCAAACAAGGTATCTACTGACACTGTCTCTTTTTGAAGGGCTATTAAATGGAGACATTAACATTAACATGTGATATGATGTCTGTCATTTTCCTTTGTGATTATGAACAAATATTTCAAAGTGAATTGAATTTACCGAGACAGTTTTTTCAAGCTGCGACTCTTGTCTCCTCTGGAGCCTTTCAGAAGGAATGACCTGGTGGGATATACAAACAAGCACAGACAAAAAAAAACACATTTGAATTAATTTGCTTCTGCCATGACTGAAGGTCAAATGTAAAAAGAACCTCTACTCCGTCTCTTTCCGCATTTAATTCACCCTCTGTGGCTGAATTCCCACCAGAACTCAAACGTTTCATCCGATGTATGTAACTCACCTCCGGGATTGCGGACCCACTGAAGGAGGCGATGACACATCTGACCTCTCTGAGGTTACTGATGGAAAAGGGCTCAGAGATGTAATATGCGAGGTAGCGGGATTTGCACTCTGCATCATGGGACCAGCTGCCTGCGGTCCACACACCTTCTCTACCTGCGGAGGAGACAGGTTAGGGGGCCGTGTTGTGTCTGCTTGACAGAGGCATGCTAAGTGATCAGATGAGTACACCCTTTCGGCACCAGTGTGTTATCCTGGGCTCCATGTGTGTTTTTCCTGTTTCGGCGGCAGACAGAGTGGCAGAGCTGTGTCAGGAGGATGAGCCACACCTGAATCAACTGCTCCTGCTGTATTTAAGCGGTCTGTATATGTCAGTTCTGGCTCTCTCTTCTCCCAGCTAGCAGGGTTTTCTTTGATTTGGTTTTGGGTTCTCATAGATTTGCTCTGCACCTTGCACTACTACACTAACCTACACCCATGGACTCACTATATATACACTATATATATATATATATATATACATATATATATATGAAGAATTGGGAAATAATAATTTGGTCTAAATCTAGCAGTATTAAGTTGACAAGTGTACCTCTAAATCCAATACGGTGAAGCACAACACACGATGCATTTTAAACATCAGTAACGAAATGACTGCCGTCTTAAAATTCATGTTGCTAATCATCATTTAACTTTGAATGCTGCACATAAACACTGTTAAAGGGTTAGGGGTTAGCCTTTAGTGATGTGTCTAATGACTAAGAAGCTTGATCAAATATTCAATTAATGGGTGTTTTCGTGTAAGCCACAATTAGCAGTGTGATTATGCTTGTGTATGTTTGTTTACCTCTCAGGAATCTACTCTACTGAGTCCACAATGTTCTCTCAAAGTTGGATGGATAATCTATTTCCTCCTCCAACAGTGTGTGACTGAATGCATGTGTTTGTGTGTCATCTGTTTGTCCAGAGATTAGCCACAGAAACTTTCTCATCACTCAGAACCAAGCTGCATTCTGGGTATTGGTTGTCCCGCCAACCATAGTCTTTGTCTGGCACTGGATCTGTATTCACACTCACATACATATACACACACACACACACACACACACACACACACACACACACACACACACACACACACACACAGACTGAGGGGAACCCCAGATTCCCTGAAGAATGAGGCTGTTTTTAGCCCAACTAGGCTTTTGTGAGGAGATCCAACTGCCAGGCTGAAAGAAAAGCCACGGCCTTCCTCACTCTGTGTCCAAAATCCAAATGACTTTATTATTGGGACATATCAGGGATGGTTTAGCAATCTGTTACTGATCCCTTTTAAGTAACAGTATTATACAGGGGCATAATTACTTTAGTATTGGAACCTTTTTCAATAGACTGGCATCAATATCCAGAATCCAAAATGCATTTTACGTAACAATTTAAAATATGGAGAGTGTAAAGCAAAATATACTTGGACAGCATTCCCCTCCATCCCATCATCCCCTCTGCTTACTGTGGCGGTAATGTGTGGCCCGTGCAGCTGAGCGTGCAGTATAGCGTCATTCACATGGTTGCGGACTGCTAACAGAGCTAACTCCATGCTGTTGTGCTTGCTGCTGGTTGCTAAAGTAGCAGCTAACCGTTGGAGCAACACCACCAAACTCCCCCAGGGGGCGCCAAGCTCTGATACACCGACCTAGAAGAGAGAGGATGGACAGGAAAAGAGGAGACATGGGAACAGTGAATAGTGGATGAGGAGCCAAGGGGTGCAGAGGTGGCAAATGTGGAAAGAAGATGAGGGGAAGGAGAACATGAAGATGTTTAATGTTACGTCTTAAATATTTCTTAAAAGACGGCAAATAGGCTTAGGTGTGCTCCCTATATCAACGGAAAAAAACAGAAGTTTGAAAATGAGCCAATGAATGAGATGACAACTTTCAGTTTCAGGAAAGTCAAGACAACATTTTCCATGAACTAAGTTGTCTTCTGTCACAGAGAGGCTGTTCCTACTTGTCCATCTGCCTTTCCTTGACTTTGCTGTGTGAATTTTCCTTTCCTTTAATGCAGACGATGAACATAAAATAAGTTGATTTACCACCACACTTTCTTTTCCAAGAAACT
This sequence comes from Melanostigma gelatinosum, assembly GCF_949748355.1. Classification (NCBI taxonomy): domain Eukaryota; kingdom Metazoa; phylum Chordata; class Actinopteri; order Perciformes; family Zoarcidae; genus Melanostigma; species Melanostigma gelatinosum. The sequence goes on along the minus strand of NC_136637.1, from coordinate 16,276,053 downwards.
CTCAAGAGGTATGAACAGTGCCATCTTCTCTCTCTATTGTGGCCAATGTTAAAGTTGTCCAGCAAATTCCGAAGCAGCCCAAAAAGATGCACAGAAGACCCTGCCAGTTCTCTTGACAATGCTCTTGTTGTTTGTCTAAAAGTTAATGTGGAAATGATTTATTGATGGTAAAGTGCTGTGAATGAGTGCTTCAGGAATGTGAGAGATGGGAGCTTTAAGACATTTTTTTACTCGCCTCTCCAGAGGCAAAAGGAGACAAATACTCGGATATTTATTATATTTCTGTTTTGTGTATGGATCAAATCAATAATATACGTGGTAAATTGTAAAATTGAGAAGTGGTACAGGTGTATTTTTAAACATTGGACAAATCCAGGATAACAGTTTCCTCCTACCTCAAGTCTTTATGCTAAGCTAAGCTAATTGCCTCCTGCCACTGGCCCCATACTGAATGCACAGACATGATCTTTCTCATGTAGACATACACATACAAGCAGTAAAAGCACAACCATTCAAACACTTACCAGACATCCTCTCATAATGTTGATACACAGTCCGGTGCAGGGCCGTATCATCGTCATCCCTCTACAGTGGGAGCAGTACTGCATCCTCACTAAGCCTCGCCCACACTCTCTGGATAACGTCGCCTTCTCGGTCGCATTCACAACCTCTCCAGCCAGTCTCAGCAGTCGGATCAGTGCTCGGCCCGCCCCAAGGGCCCGGGACAAGCTGCTGACCAGGAGACGAGGATGGGGTCCGAAGGGGCTGACATCCTGCCGTGTCATCCGCAGGCAGTCGTCGTGGTTGTTGGAGGGGGAGGAATAGGACTTGGGTGACATGTGGCCGATCCCAGGGTTGAGCAGGCGGCGGTAGACCAACGGGAAAAGATCATTGTAGAACTGACGCACAGTGTTGTCCAGTGTGCAATTAGAGTTTCCAGAAACGTGGCGTTTGATGTCGCTGAACAGCTGAAACACAAGGGGGCGACAGTCTGACGCAAGAGCAGAGTAAGCGCTGTCAAACAGAGTGCTGGTCAGGTTAGATGTGAAGGACACGAGCGACTCAAAGGTCTCTGGAACAAGAGAGAAGACAGACAGAAATGGAGTGAGACCAAGATACATTTTATTGTACCATATGCACTAGTGAAAAACATCCATGATAATTCGTAAAGAATATAACTGAAAGGAATATTAGCATAACTATTAACTGTTACCAAAGTGAGCTAATTTATTTTCAGTCGAATGACCCTTTTTGGGCAATCAAAAATCCAAAGTTGACAAAGCGAAAGTTTTTAATATCCTCAGATAAAAGGTCACTAAATGCGTTGGGACTCATCAATGAATGTCTGTTTCACATGTAGCGGCAATGCATCCAAAAGCTGGATTGCTAAATTTCCATCTGGACCACAGTGGTGACTGACCAATATTGCCACCCTGAGAACCAGGTCACGTGTGTGGCTGAAGAAACATTATGAGCAACAGCGGTCTCCGTATAATAGCTACTGTTCAATAATCTCTTGGTTAGAGTTGATTACGTTTTTTGACAATTACAAAGCAAAAGAAAACAAAAGATAAAGGAATAACAAAAACTCTTTTTTGTTCATTTGGTTCAGTATTTGGTATGATAGCATGATTCAAACTTTCAACCCCTCGCTGCCAGTTAAACAGCTTCTGATACCAATAGTTCTCTGATGCAATTTGCTTTGGGCATTGTAATGAATAAATACACCAAATAAACAAAAAATAAGTGCCATTAGTATAATATTTAAAACTAGAAAATAAACACAGCAACCAAAAAATACTTGTCATAGAACTTGTCATAGATGTATTCGCTTTTTAACATGTAATGTATCCAATCATATGCTTCTATACCAGATAGAGGTTGTCATATATGTTACATAAATGGTCATATATGAAGCAAGCAAACATGTACAGTGTCATGTAAAGTAAACACAGTGAGTCTATATAAAATGTGACATAACTGACATTGGTACTTATCATTTCCACATGTTAGATATCACATATCCATATCTGTGCGTAGTTTTCCTTGTGAAACGGTGTCTGTCTCACTAACCTTGGATTGACTTTATCCTGCTGCATGCGAGCCAGAATAGCACACAACTTAATTCATCCCTGAGCTCGTTTTCACTATGACCTGTTATCTATAGTCCGGGGATAATCTCAGGATCTACTGTGTTTAATAAAGTGGCCAGCGCTCGTAACAGAGGCTTCTGGTGTGTGACAGTGTGTGAGTCTGTTTGAAAGTTCCCAAGTAAAAAGGGTGATGTCAATCTGATGGCATCCTGACACACACACACACACACACACACACACACACACAGTAAGCGAGAGAGAGAGTAAGGTATCTGTGACTTTCACGAAGTCATTCAGTCAGCCATGTGCATGTTTGTGTGTGTGTGAGAGAGAGAGAGAGTGTGTGTGTGTGTGTGTGTGTGTGTGTGTGCGTGCGTGCGTGTATGCGTGTGTGTGTGTGTGTGTGTGTGTGTGTGTGTGTGTGTGTGTGTGTGTGTGTGTGTGTGTGTGTGTGTGTGTGCGTGTGTGTGTGTGTCTTTACAACTTTTTATTTCACTATCACAGCTGCAGCCACCTGGCTCTCCAAGTTAGGGAATTTATCAAATACTATAACTCACAAATTCACTAAATAAGAAATATCACTCCCCAGAGGCAGCATGGTATTTGTTTCAGTGTTGTACACTCAAATGAATTTTCACCCACACAGATTAAATAAAAATAACATTGATTGTGGTCGGGGGAAGGGTCGGTAGAGCACTACTGAGTGAGAATGTCTCACTTTTATGTGTTTGCATACCCTTGTCCTGGTAATAGCAACACAAATACAGACGGCATCGAGTGACACAGCAAAGACTATTCTGGGGTCATGTGATTAGCTCTTTACCCTCCGTGATTGGATGACAGCTGCGACACGGTGAAGAGGGCACGAGGGACTTACAGTGCCAGGAGAAACACACGCAAGCATGCAGACACATTTTCACACACACACACACACACACACACACATAGTAAAGTAATCCTCAGGGTGTAAATAGAGCCTGACTATTGCCGCTCTGGGCATGTCTCAGTTTCTCTAGCGGGTTTTAATCACTGTGCTTTGGAGAACCTTTGAGATTCAGCACAGCTGTTGAAGAACGCTGCTGTCGTGCAAAATTCATTTCATTTGTTAAAAGGGTCGGTTCGCCCCAAAACACATAAAACATCTCACTTGCTGCTCGAATTATTTCGCTGTGCTGGCAGTTTTTTTATTTGTCCAGGTTTTGTGATATAAGGCACTACTTTCTTGCAAGGATATAACTGTTCTGAAAATTGTTCTCCTGAGAATCCAGCCCACTGTTTACATGATAAATTTGATCTTCTGTATCAAAAAAGGACAGGCTGAAAAGACCCATCGGCAACTAATGTATGTTTTGTCATCCTGTGATGTCTAAACCATTATACCCGAATGAGTAAATGCTTTGAACATTACTTGTCACTTTTCAATGTTTTGAGCAACAAAATACATGTTTCATACACCTCCATTGTACTGAGGTGGCTGCAGTATTTTCAGATAATAATATCTATCACAAGCAAATAAAATGATCTGCACGAGTAGATAAGTATTGGGGTTAATATGTTTGTCATATGACGTGTGAAGTGAATCTATAAATGTTTAAATCGTATTGTTCACATTTTAGGTAAATGCAGAAAATACTAAACTTGTCTCCTCTCACTTGCTGCAGCTTTGCCTTGTGCAGCCCTTCTTTGTGTCCGGGTGTTTTGCATTAATTTTACCCATGGATGGTTTAGCCATCCGTCGGCCATAAATAGCAGCTGAAACGGAGCCTGAATGCATTCAGATGTAGCAGGAGAGGAGAGCGTGAGAGATAGAGAGGTACATGTTTGCCATGTCTGTCTGCTGGGTTTCATCAACTCTACCCATCTCATAATCTCTGCACGGTGTGCACACAAACACCGCACACACACACACGCACACACACAGGCTCTTTCTATCACACACAAACACACGCACACACATGCCTCACACAGACTGGTGAATAGCGTTGAGAGACAAGTGGACAAGCAGAGTATTCTTCCTCCTATTCAGAGCAGGCCGTTAGGGACCGGCTGTTGCCCACGGCAACAGCACTTTGCTGCGGATACGTACTGAATGTAAACATTCTCCGTCCCTCGCTCTCTCATTGGTCAAGAACAAAACCTGATTATGGCAGAGACAGACAGACAGAGAAAGAGAGCGGGGAGTTGTAACAAAGTTTTCCGCTCTGAGAGTTTGCTCTCTCAAAGACTCGATCGAACATCAGTTGTTTGTTTGGCTAGCCACTGTGGCGCCTCACAAAATACACTGGCCTCGCACCACCACCCTGACACAAACTAGCTATTTCATGATGAACACACAAAGTGAGAGTGGCAGGGGGGCTACAGGCACTTGACAGAACTGTTAAAACACCAAAAACACCACTGCTATTAAAGTCACTTTGATTTACGTTCTTGCTTGTTAATCATAATAAAGACAATGTAGATAATGTAGCATTATGTGAAACATAAGCTTCTTATTTTTTAAATGCAACTAATGATTATTTTCATTTCATCTTGGAATTGTTTTTCTTCTTCTTGCTATTATTTTTTTGATCATCTCGTCACCAAAAATCTCAACAAAAGCAATTTCCCGAATCCCAAGGTGGGGGTCTTTGTATTACTTGTTTTGTTCAACCAGGGGTCCACAAATACACAAAACATATCTGATTACAATTATAAAAAAACAAAACAGCAGCAGAATTGTTATGTTTGACAAACTTCTGGGTAATTGACTTTTAGAAATTGGTCAAATAAAAACATTAAAAGTTGACTGAGGAATAAGAAATGTACACTGTACATTTGTCTCCCTTCACACCATCCCACAACAGACGTTTTTTTTCAATTCCCCAATTTTTGTCTTCAGTAATGCATTTATTAAATGAATATGTGTCGTATTCTCTTGTGTACACCCCTTCCCTTTCTCTCCCTCACCTCGGTAGGCCTTGGTGTGTCCCGCGATCAGATACTTCAGTTCAAAGCTGTAGGATCGCATCTTCTGCTGCGTCTCACTGCGAACAGCCGCCATGTAGCTGTCCTCCATCTTACTGGTACAGCAGCTGGGCCCAGGGTGGACACACACTCGCAGAGACTCATCTGAAAGACAGAGGCAGAAGGAAGGGTCATATTTACCGTTGATCCACCAATATTTTCAGTCAGAGAGGTTAAATAATAGAAGCTCAGAATTAACTCCACCAATACACTTTGGTGACAAACTCTGTTCTCCATGTTTTTCCTGTGTGTGTGTGTGTGTGTGTGTGTGTGTGTGTGTGTGTGTGTGTGTGTGTGTGTGTGTGTGTGTGTGTGTGTGGCGTGAGGGAGTCTGACTTTGGTAGACTGCTGTAAGTCAAGCTGTAAAGTAGCTAACTGAGATCAAAGGGGAGAGAGAAATGAGAGGATTGGACTGTTCGCTTATATCTGACCTTACATACACACACACTCATGTTTGCATGACTTTAGGGGATATTCCATTAACTTACATTCATTTCCTGGACTCTTACCCTCACCATTACTGTCTTCACCCTAAAATTTCATGATGTACATTATGGGTCCGTGCATTTTGTCCCCATAAGTAAGGTGAGTCCCCACAACATGACAATGTATTTATAGATGTATGTCCCCACAAGTCAAGAAAACATGCCCCTACACACACACACACACACACACACACACACACACACACACACACACACACACACACACACACACACACACACACGCACACGCACCACACCAGACCTGTGTCAAACTTCCGGCTAGCAATGGCTGACTGGAAACATCTACTCCAAATCTAACTCAGACAGCTTGATTCACAATCCTGTGGAACCTCTTCTTCTGTTCTCACAATGATTTATTATACGTGTTTGAAAAACAAAAAAAATCTCCGCACAAGGTCTCTTCACTTGAGATTTTCCAGAGCTTTCATCCGCTGATGGAGTTTGCTCAGTTGTCATAGAGCTGGGTCCATTGTTATCACAGGATATTGGTATGGAACAGGTGCTCGTACAGTATATGTGGGGGTTACATTGTAATCCCTGTCTCAGAAATTGCCGGCAAGGGGACCTTGTGTTAATCTTTCAGTAAGTTAATGTAACTTAAAGCTCAACCATTCATAAACTGATTTCTGTAGGTAGTTTAGGAGGATGTTTGACAACATTTTCAGATCAACCACCTTGTTCTTTCATCCTGGATATTAGAAGCAAAGACCAATGAAAAGGCCAAGTAGTGACCAGTGCATTTGTGCAATCACGACTAGTGTTCCTGTGAATACGTCCGTCAAGGAGAGTACTGCTATTCAACTGTTACACAGCCCAATGGCATCTATCTCAAGTTGATTCATTCATTGGCCATGATCAAAAGACTGTGTTGTACAGCGATGTTGTGTTAAAACTGGTGCAACCATCTATGATGAGCAGACATCTCTGGCTGGAATTGACAAAGGTCACCACTATCGCTAATTCGCTGTTAACAATCACACGCTCACATCAGTTCCTGTAGCAACAGTGATATTGTAGGATCACGAGTGTCTTACGTCTAATTTGGCTGATAAAAGCTCCTGAAAACGAAGTGTTGTCAACCACAGGCAAACTGTTGATCCCCAAAGGAACCTTTTACAGATAAAGCAGAGATCGTTCATTCTTTTGCAGCTGACCTTTCCTTATTCCCTTGTGTCGGCTGATTATAGTGTGTTAACATATGATTCATATGCATTTTCATGAATATAATTATGACAATTCATGTATGTCAACATAAGAAAATAAAGCATGTTAACTCAATTTCTGTATCATCCACCACTTGTTTTCACCATCTAGGGAAATATGAAGTTACTGCCAACGAAGTGACTCCGAGGGATCACCTTTTTGTGGTAGGCGTATGAGTTACATTAATATATTGGTAGTCCTGCAGTTAATCAGTGCAGGACTGCAATATTATGCAAAGAGACTCTCGTGAATCAGACGACATCTCACATGAGCATTTACATTTAGAAAAAAACATCTTTAACACCACCACTTATAGCCAAGTATGCTTTCAACAGCTCTATATAAGTGTTGCAGACGGTGAAGGTAAGTTTGCAACAGAAATAGCTTCTCTAGCTGCATGCTGCACAGTGAAGATACCTTATTTCTAAAGGGTTTAAACCCTGCGTGGGCTACAAGTAACAGCAGAGTAATGATCTCAAAGCAGGAGATACTAATTTAGAATTACATTTTCCACTACATGAGTTTGTTCACTTTCATTTCAGTCATTTAAAAGGAGAACATAGCGGTCCTCTTACATGATTTTGAGCTCAGGAAAGCTGCCAAGTTCAGCCTGACTATATTAAATGAATAGGCAAGTGTGTGCAAGTCAACAGCATTTATAGATTGTATCTATAGAGATCTTTATAATACTACATTGTACTGTGGATACCAGTATAGATCTTGAATGTATCCAGTAAGTGGGAAAAAAAAAAATCCAATAACAAGTCCTTTCGATCCAAATAGCACATTATTAGGCCTATTAACAGCAAAATGCGATGTAAAAGCAGTCATTATGCAGCAAAATAGCCATCCTTTAAATTATGATCCATTACATTGTTGGATTATTACCATTTTGATGTTGTGGAGCTGGTCTAGATTGAGCTACTTTTAACTACTTTATATACTGCTCAGTACCGCTCAATTCATACTGCAATGCAATTTAAATAGTTTAAATATCACTCTGCAGAGTAATGTGTAATAGCTATCAAATAAATGTAATGGAGGAACTTCGTCTACCTCATATTGATACTGGAAATGTACTCATTTACATTGCACCTCCTGTAGTATTTCTAACATGATACTTCCAGTGGGGCTGACTGACCTGTTCCCGGCCTGTCTGGCACCAGCTCCACCGGGCCTATTTGGCGCATCATGTAGGCTGTCTTCACCTCATGACAGCTGTCTGCAGCGGCTGATCTACAGCCGGTACCCGGTAGAAAAACTAAATAAAACAAAATCACCCAAAGCAAGTCCACGTTTTGTAAGGCTGCACGGAACATCGCAACATGTCAGTCGGGGGATAGAGAGTCTGGATGGTTAAGTTGAAATGGTAAAAGTCCGACGAAAAACTTCATCTGCAGACAGTAACGTCTGTTTTGAGCTCACTGTCCGACTCAGCGCCCTCCTCCTCCTCTCTCTCTCTCTCTCTCTCTCTCTCTCTCTCTCTCTCTCTCTCTCTCTCACTCTCGCTCTCTTTCTCTCTCTCTCTCTCTCTCTCTCTCTCGCTCTCTCTCTCTCTCTCTCTCTCTCTCTCTCACTTAATTGACTTGGGCACTCAAAATACTTATAAATATGTCGGTCTAGCAACTATTGTCATGTTAACAATAACTTGTTACAGGGAAAGCATGTTTATAATACAATAAAAGCACAACTGCCAGAGCAATCATGAGGAATAAAGGCAATTTACTCCCAGTTCACTAAATGATGTGGTCATGAGCCATGTGTTTATTTATTGTGTTGTTGTTTACTGACGTAATAGCTCTCTCGCATAATAGTTTACAGCAGCTGCTTCTGCAGATAGGGTGCATTAAACTTGACTGATAGCCGTGAGTGAAGTGGAATAAGAGGGAAATGCTGTTTGATAGTGGAACACGGGCGCCACCAGCTGGTCACTTGGAGTCATAGCAGAGTGATTTTTCAAAACCATCACAATATTCTTCTCAAATTTTCCCAACATTTTTTATTTATTAAAGCAATCAGGAACAAAACATCAAAAGACAGGAAAAGTAAAGAAAAACAAATACCAGAATGAAAACAAACAGAAAAAGATGCACGGAGATGATACACACAGCATCTAAGCACACACTTACTGGAGGATGTTGTCGATATATAGGTGACTTCTCATCATAGATGAATACTTTGAGCAGCATACACCCGCAGCATCTTAGTGAGACAATCGACGAAACCCGCCCGGTCACAAATATTAGCCTCGGCATCTGACACCTTGAGGATTTTACATATCTATATATGTTGTTTAGGGTTTAACTATTTCAAAACTCTGGTAATTTAACAACAAAGATGTATTTTGATGGAATTTGCAACCGGGATTACATGTGTTTAAGAGATAAAGAACAGTCAAGTTGTGTGACAACTTTTGGTATTTCAAAAACAAACTCGTTGCACCGTGGGTGTCTAGCCTCTCAATCTCAAGACAATAACAGCGTTTATACATGAGGGAGTCATTCCATGTGACGACGTTCAACATTTCTGAGTCGAGCTCTTTCATCTTTGATCAAGGATCACCTCCTGTTGCATGAGATGATACAGTTTTCATGTGAATGTCATGCATTTTTGAAATACTACACAAGGGAAATGTTGATAAATATAATTTATGTTGCACCCTTTCCTGGCCTGCTCAATGCACCTCTTGTTTCAGAGGATTTTTAAAGCCACCGTTTCATCGGTGGCTAACTTCTTGCATTGGGTGACCTATTTGTAGGTGCCAGACCCGCAGGAGATCTTGCACCCCGTAGTCTGATGAGGTTGAGGAGATCAGGGCTCGTACAAGGACCTGAAAGTCATGGTTGTCAGTCATGGTGTGAGATGCACTCTGCTGTTGGTTTGTCACGCCTGAGAGGAGAGGAGAAAAGAAGGAATACGTATAATATCTGCCTCATATTGTCTCCCACTAGGAGAAAAAGTAAAAACGTGAGAATAAATGATGCATATATCGAAGCATATAAAACTAAATAATCCCAAAAAAAGACACGCACACCATGCAAATTGGCATACAACCACAACAATAAAAACATTCATTCACAATTGTTTACGTTGTTCAGCACATTAACCCCAACTTAACCGTAACTGCCTCTTATTGCCTTGGATCAGTGGAAGACTGAGGTTGGAGCTCTGTTCAACTGGTACTGGCTCTAACTGACAAAACTGCATTTGCTTTTTCAAGGAACGACGAAATGGGTATCCAACCATGGCCTCAGTGAGTCCACAAACCACTGTTTGTCCATCCACGTAATTTTCTGAGATACAACACCCACACCTGAATAATTCTAACAGTAATAGGCCAATGAATGTAAAACACACACACATACACACACACTGATGCACATACATACACACACTATTCCTTAGATTACTTTGGCATTTTATATGTTTTGGTTTCTCAACCTTAAGTTGTTCAGTTCACCTCCCAGCGATGGCGTCGCCCAGTTTATAGTTTTAGGGATTTTGCTGAGGACAGGTCTATAAGAGCTACAGGAGCTACAGGAAAGTGAAAAAGCATACCGATAATAAATGACTGCACTACTAAGGGAAATGCAAGGAACTGACCATTTCTAACACACGCTTCTGCGGTCCATAACATGGCAAATTTAAGATATGACATTGCAACTACAATTTGTGTTGCTTGTCTTAGTCCAACACAAACAGTAGAAATTGTAACGTTAGTTGCAGTGTTTGATCTTACTTTCTCCTTGTTATCTGCAGAGCTGTGTTTTAGAAATGGACAGTTACAGTCATTTCCATGTACATACACCGTATACAAAAGCAAAAGCATTGACATCTACATTTAACGCTCCACACCTTCTCACATGTGACAGCATCGGGCACTCTTCCGTTGTGCAGGACATTTTTATCTCGCATCTAGTAACGTAAAGTAAACAACCGTAACGTGTAACGTATAGAGAGGCACCGCGGCGTGCTTGTCTGTTGCAGTGTAGCTACCTAACGTTAATTCACAGGACAGTAAAAGAAAAGCCACTCACCCTGGCGCAAACCAAAGGACCGCTCTTGTAAAAGCACCTTGGAGCCGAGGTCGTGACCACAACCGCTGGCAAAAAAAGGTGGTATGCCTCAATACTTTGAATGCTTTCATTTGTTTTCTTGAGTAGAAGGATGTCTGGAGGACAATAGTTGCTTCACGTTATATCCACCGCCTCGATAGCAGGACAGTCTTTCAATTTAGTTGAAAAATCGCTCCCCTTCGTAACATGTTCCATCATGTTGTGGTTTCCTCTCGTAATATTGACTTAAAGCGTAACACCGGGGTTGTGCGCGTGCGCATGCGCATGGCACTGTGTGTTGGCGCTCCGTGACGTCACCTCGAATTACCTTTGTTGTAGGCACAAGCGCATGGCACTGTGTGTTGGAACTCTGTGTTGGAACTCTGTGTTGGAACTCTGTTGCGTCATTCGAATTTTGCTATGACGTCACGCTTTGATATGTCACATAACTGATATGTTAAATACCTCAGGACTTAATTCAGGACTGCATTTCATCAGATTTCTCTCCACTGTAAAACTAGTTAATCTGTCTTTCAATCATATGGAAGAAATAATGGAAATACAGCATCTACATGATGTGGGGTTAGAAACCATGGAAAAGGCATCTAGCCCTAAACAAATATTTACTGCTGCACAGATTCCTGAAATCATAGAGCTATTTAAGCAGGATGATCTTGATGGAGGTGGAGGACTGGACATAGAGGAATTTTGTCAAGGACTGAATGATATCTTCGGTACAGACAGTACAGAAGAACTCACTACCTTGTTCAATAAGATTGACACAAACTGTGATGGAACTGTGGACATTGGTCAGTTGATGGAATACCTGGTTTGTAGGAAAGAGCTTTCAAAAGGACTCGATGATATCTTTCCCAAATATATCAAAATGAAATCTTTGCGTCAAGGTAGAGAGATTGTTCAAATGATATTCCATCCTGATAAAGAAGAAGAGGAACCTGGATGTAAATCTGCTGTTCAAACAAGATCCATCAGGACTTACCAGAGAGGTCAATACATGTCCATCAGCTCGAATGCTATTTTCACCTACATGTCTGACAGATTTGACACTCCACGCCAAATTGAAGTCAAAAGAAAACAATCGGGGCTTCCATACTCGCATAATAACAAAACGCGTGTAACTGGCATGGCATACATCAAAGAACTCAAAGAGGTGGCTATCGCCACTTCTCAAAAGGAAATAATGTTCTATTCTGTCGAAGACACTGACTTCACAGCCAGTCACACTTTATTTGTAGAGGACGACACAGTGAGTGCCATAAACTACGGGTCCAAGGACACTAAAGGAGTGCTGTCATTTGGGGATAAAAAAGGTTATTTGTATGTGTTGATCTCCTACAACGTACAGAAAAATGGCCTCTTCTGCGAAAGAACATCAGAAAAAGACAAAGAATTGTTTCAGCAGCCTTCTCACGATTTTTGTATTTCAACTCTGTTAGAAGAACGCTCAAAAGACTTTCGATATGTTAAAATCCACATGTTCGAAGACATCTGCAATCAGATCCAATACTTTCCAACAATTGATTCATTGGCCATCTGCGGTAGATCATCGAAGACGATGGTCGTTGTTGGCCTTCCCGCGACAGACAAAGCTAACTTCCCAAAAACCGTCTTTACCAGCCCTTCAGATAAGGGGTTTTTCACCTGTGTTGAATACTCCTCTTGGACTGGGAATCTGGTGACGGGTGGTACAGATGGCTTCCTGCGTGAGTGGTATCTCCACAATACAATGGCATGCAAACAGTCAATAGCAGGACACGTCAAACCCATCACCCACATGACCCTAAATCGCAAAGATATGGTTTTCGTGACTTTATCTAAGGACAAGAATGTTCGTGTGTGGTGCAGAGATTTACAGCCTTTGCAAAGCTTCCAGGTTGAAGACATGGATAATGGCCCCATCACCAGTATGTGTTATAACACATACAACAATGAGTTAGTCCTGGCTAACACCAAAATAGGATCCTATCTTGGAAGAGGAACAGATGTTTTTCAAAATGCAATAACATCCCATGAAATCGATGAAAAGCCAATCGTCCAAAAGTTAACATTAAAACCAATACCAAGTTTTCAACATATCTATGACAAAATTGACAAGGTATGCAAAGAACTCAAAGACACACCATGTCCACCAAAAACCTTGCCAGGCAAGCAGGAGACGAAGCAAACATCAGCGCATGTACGCTTTCCAACCATCCGTGATAGGGTTCAGGCCACACATGATCAGACCCAGCTCAAGCCACAGCCACCTCAGACCCCGCTCATCAGAGGTGGCGCTGACCTTAAACAAAGTTCTCGCCAGAGATTAAACCGCATTATGTCCAAATATCACCGTTCGTTCACGATTCGGCAGGGAAGCACGTTCAAAGACAGCGTCCTCACACCATGTCCACCAAAAACCTTGCCAGGCAAGCAGGAGACGAAGCAAACATCAGCGCATGTACGCTTTCCACCCATCCGTGATAGGGTTCAGGCCACACATGATCAGACCCAGCTCAAGCCACAGCCACCTCAGACCCCGCTCATCAGAGGTGGCGCTGACCTTAAACAAAGTTCTCCCCAGAGATTAAACCGCATTATGTCCAAATATGACGGTTTGTTCACGATTCGGCAGGGAAACACGTTCAAAGACAGCGTCCTCACACCATGTCCACCAAAAACCTTGCCAGGCAAGCAGGAGACGAAGCAAACATCAGCGCATGTACGCTTTCCACCCATCCGTGATAGGGTTCAGGCCACACATGATCAGACCCAGCTCAAGCCACAGCCACCTCAGACCCCGCTCATCAGAGGTGTCACTGGCCTTAAACAAAGTTGAAGGTCAAAGTTAAACAACAACAAAAAATTTACATTTTTAAATTTTTAAATGTAAAAACAATTGTTGTAAAATGTAAAACAAGCAAAACCATTTTGAAAACGTGATGTGATTCAAATATGGACTGTTGCCGTTTTTTCTCCGGGTACTCGGGTTATTCCCACAACAATAATATTAATATTAAACAACAAAAAATTTACATTTTGACATTTTAAAATGTAAAAACATCTGCAACAAGCAAAACCATTTTGAAACATGTGATGTGATTCAAATATGGACTGTTGCCGTTTTTTCTCCGGGTAGTCCGGTGATTCCCACAATAATAATATTAATATTCAACAATTTTAAAGAATTACATTTTTTAATTTTTAAATGTAATAACAAATCTAAAACAAGCAAAAACCATTTTGAAAACGTGATGTGATTCAAATATGGACTGTTGCCGTTTTTTCTCCGGGTACTCCGGTTATTCCCACAACAATAATATTAATATTAAACAACAAAAAATTTACATTTTGACATTTTAAAATGTAAAAACATCTGCAACAAGCAAAACCATTTTGAAACATGTGATGTGATTCAAATATGGACTGTTGCCGTTTTTTCTCCGGGTAGTCCGGTGATTCCCACAATAATAATATTAATATTCAACAATTTTAAAGAATTACATTTTTAAATTTTTAAATGTAATAACAAATCTAAAACAAGCAAAACCATTTAAAAACACATGATGTGATTCAAATATGGACTGTTGCCGTTTTTTCTCTGGGTACTCCGGTTATTCCCACAATAATAATATTAATATTAAACAACAACAAAACAATTTACATTTTGAAATTTTAAAGTGTAAAAACAAATCTGCAAAAAGCAAAACCATTTTGAAACACGTGATGTGATTAAAATATGGACTGTTTCCGTTTTTTCTCCGGGTACTCTGGTTATTCCCACAATAATAATATTGATATTAAACACCAAAAGATTTACATTTTCAAATTTTAAAATGTAAAAATATCTGCAACAAGCAAAAACCATTTTGAAAACGTGATGTGATTCAAATATGGACTGTTGCCATTTTATCTCCGGGTAGTCCGGTTGTTCCCACAATAATAATATTAATATTAAACAATTTTAAAGAATTACATTTTTTAATTTTTAAATGTAATAACAAATCTAAAACAAGCGAAACCATTTTGAAACATGTGATGTGATTCAAATATGGACTGTTGCTGTTTTTTCTCCGGGTAGTCCGGTTATTCCCACAATAATATTAATATTAAAAGAAATTACATTTTGAAATTTAGAAATTTTTAAATGTAAAAACAAATCTGCAACAAGCAAAACCATTTTAAAACACGTGATTGTTTTTACATCAATGTAGAAACACAATGGCCAGTGCTCTTTAGTGTGTGGTGGAATACGTGTTTTAGCTCCTCAGTTTTGCTGGACTGATTTTGACTATATGCATTGTCCGTTAATGACGAAGCATCCCAAGTACAATTTTTAAGTACTTGTTTTTTACTTGTGTATTTACATGTTATGCTACTTTATACTTCTTGTCCACTATAATCTATTTACTCGTTTTTGTCAAAATAGCTTCAATGACAAAATCTAATATTTGATGAATAAATAAATAAATATCTTCTGTTTCATGTTTATTTTTTGCTACATCTTTAACCCCTATGTTTCTGATTAAATTGAATAAGACAGGCTGAACACACGTGAGCCGTCCTCTTTGTTTACGTCTCCATGCGTCCACTGGTTACCCCGTGTTTAACGCCACATTGCAATGATTTGTGGGTAATTCCCTTGAGGTGCGTTCACACCGGACGCGTCGTTTTTTTGACGCGCCGCAAAAACGCGTCCAATGCGCTGCCGGTCGTGTTTACACCAAACGCTGTGTGTAAAAGGGCTCATAAAGGGCTCAAAATGTCTGCGAGAGAGCCCTCAAACACTTGACGATTTGACAGTGAATTCCTGGGTTTTGCCTAAACCCTCACGGACTTCGCGGGAGCGCGCCTCAAAGTCCGTGAGTCCCTAAGGGGGGACATTTGGATTTGGCCATGCAGACAGGCAGAGAGGACGTGCAGGAAAAGCATATATTTTGCGCAGATATCATATTTTACACATATTACTGGGTAAATTCCATATTTCAAAAACACAAATATTGACAATTTATATATATTATTATTATTTTCTGTGGCTCAAGGGGGGGGGCGGCGCCCGAGCGACCTCTATGGGCCAGCCACCACTGATCAAACATAATCACTTGTTATTGTGGAGGACTTTTGTCTGCCAATCAGTGCGCAGATAATATGTTTTGTGTCTAAGCTTTAACACCATTCTGTTTTCGTGGGCCACTTTTACTTTTTTACCACGGACCCTGAATGCACCACGGTACCAGCTGCGGCCCCTTTAACTCTAATCTCCCGCGTTCCAAGTTAAGCGGAAGTAGAAAGCCTTTTTTCTCTATTTAAGCGCGCTAACAAAGACTGGAGGTACACCTGCACTCGAGGCCGTCTGGGTTGTCGCTACTATCGTCCTGTAACAATGCCAGAGGAAACGTCCATTGCGTCAGTCTCTGGGAGGTAAGACTCTTGTATTTTCTCACTGCAACGTACACCGGAGAAACGCGGCTAGCTACCCTTTAGCTCGATAACGCGGCTAACTCCGACGACCTTGCATGGTTAGTAACGTTCCTGGTTGCACGACGGTTCGGTTGTACGTACGTGTCAATGGGCTTGCCTGTGCAACTAAAAGTGACGCTAAAGTGTACTTTTCTGCAAACGCTGGTAACAAAGTCGACTGTCTTCTTACTCGGTCGGTGGTAGCTAGCTAACAGTCGTTACAGTGCTAACAACAATAAAGTCCAGCAAAAGCATCTGTACGCGTAGGCAAAATTATAGCTGTGTACCTTTTTTAAAAAGTAAAGTGTTGTACTTAAGAAGCAGGTCATGTTCGCTTGTGTTGTTTACTGAACTCAAGTCTCCCTTGACTCAGTGTGGAGGAGAGGCCATGCTCCTCCTCAGCAGCAGCAGACTGGTGAGTATACAGTTAGAAAATTGCGCTTCATATTTTGGGATAATTATTCAACGCTGTATTTTTATTTATTTCTTTTTTTTAATGTACGAGTCTATTTTCCTGCAGCTCCGTTGACGTAGCGGAGGAGGCAAATAAGCTGATTGGCACAGGGAACCGGCATCTAGTGATGGGAGATGTAGTGTCTGCTGTGAGTGTCTTCCAGGATGCCTGCAGCATGCTGTGAGTATAACTAAAGCTATGTTAAAGTTGTAGTAAACTCAATTGTGTTATTATTCTGTGGCATTCACTTAGTGTGTCTCCTGAGGCTGTGACAATTTATTCACACTTTCTTTATACTTTTCTATTCAGGCTGACATGCACAATTACCTTTGTTCAGCTCTTAACTGTATTCCAGTCGTGGGATTTTGATTATGTGACCGTAGTCTGTACCTTGATCACCACCTCCTCGAACAAAAGTTGCTCCTCAACACTTGTGTGTTTATCTGCCAGGGCTGCGAAGTACGGGGACACTGCAGCAGAGTGTGGTGAGGCCTTCTTCCTGTGTGGGAAGTCCCTGCTGGAGCTGGCCAGGTTGGTGAACTTCATTGCTCACCTGTTATTAAAACTTAGTCATACACTTGAAACAAAGTTGAATCTGGCACTTTCAGTTCAGCATGATTCTTTTCCTCCGTGTGTTTTGATTAGGATGGAGAACAGCGTCCTCGGTAATGCCCTGGAGGGAGTCCCAGAAGAATCGGAGGAAGAGGAGCATCCCAGCAGCTCAAATATTGAGAGTGCCAACAATCTTGATGGTCAGTAAATAAAGTGTCTATTAAAAAGTTTCCTTATTAAGGGGATGGGATCAGAAGTTGTTAATGGATTTTTAGACTGTTTGTGTTGTGTGTTTCTGGCTCCCTATGAGGCACATGTAAGCAATGCTTCTAGTTTGATGGGTCATGACTGTTTTGTGCATTTATTGCAAGTTTGTCTGACTTGTTTCTGGTGTCTTAAATCCCAGTGCGGGGAGGAAGCCAAGCAACAATTTACAAATGCGGCATTAGAATAACAAACGTCGGTTCAACTATCTAATGTGAACGCATTTTCCTCATGCCACTCTGGTGCAGAAAACACTAGAGATGACCTCCGGAAGCAGGTGTATGATGCGATGGCAGAGAGGGAGAATACTGAGGCAGTTGACAACGAGTTGCAGTCTGAGGATGGAAAGGGCGCCACTGGGGTGAAAAAGGAAAACAGTGTGGCAGGTGAATGTGATCTGAGTGGATCAGAGGAATCTTCAAATTCCCTCGTGGGTGGGAAAGAAAATGGTTCAGTCCAGAAGGCTAACGTGACTGGAGATGAGAAGAGCCCCGTTGCTCTGGGGGAAAGTCCTACTGCGTCTCCTATAAAAGAAGCTGCACTAGAGACTGTAAAGGCTTCCGAAGACGAGGAATCCGAGCCGGAGGCTGAACCGGCCATTGAGGAACCAGAGGGCAGTAGATCTTTGCCTACAGAGCACTGTTTGTGTTGAAGGGTGGCGCACAATGTCGGTGTTTCGTGACGTTAACCAGGCCACATTAATGGGTATTAAGAAAGGCAAAGGGGACACTCACTGTAGCATGCCTTCACTGCACATTAGAGAAACCTGTCTTTATTTTTTAAGAACATTTGCATTTAGTTGCCGCCTCAGTCACACCATAGAAACATTATTACCTAGCCCTCTGTAATTATCCTCCTGTTGCTTCAACAGACGACGATGATGATGAGGACGACTATGATGGAGAGAAAAATGGACAGGAGAAGGTAAGGGCCTTTCATGGAAGTCTCTGACATTATTAAGAGTGTTTTTGATGTATCCCTTCCTCATCTCATCAGGAGGAAGATGAAGTTGGGAATTTGCAGCTGGCGTGGGAGATGCTGGAGGTTGCTAAAGTAATCTACAAAAGGTAGGGACGAGATTAAGCTCATGGCACCAAGTCAATCTGCATGAAGTGACTGATTCATACTGAACAAGTGAGTTCAGGCACTTGAGACAAATTTGAACTTATATGATGTTAAAGAGGGCGCTGCTTGAGACTGTGAGATGATTTGCACTAAATTGGCTGTTTTCATATTTATCTCCACAGGAAGGAAGGCAAAGACGACCAGCTGATGGCAGCCCAGGCATATCTGAAACTCGGAGAAGTCAGTGCTGAATCCGGTAAGGTTTAATTATATATTTGTTTTCTCTCAAAGACTCTCTTGTGACTTAAACTCTACATTATTCTACCATGGCATCTTGTGGTATCTGACGTTTGCCCATCAAAAAGGTTTTCTGTTAACCACTCTTCTAATACTTTATGCAAGACTAAGCATTTGTATAGGTGTCAAATAATTACATTCAGTTAAAAAAAAAGAAATTCAGTGTTTGAAATGGCTCGTTCATTATCATGACACATTAATCACTGGAGTGGCTCCTAGTGCCACTTCAGGGCAAGATAAACATGACATAGTTGTCACATTGTCCTCCCCAGGTAACTATCCTCAGGCGCTAGAAGACTTCCAGGAGTGTCTGGCCCTCCAGCTCAAGCACTTGCCTCCCCACAGTCGTCTGCTGGCTGAGACCCACTACCATGTGGCCACTACACTCTGCTACATGGATCAGTACAGCCAGGCCATCCAGCACTACAACAGCTCCCTAAAAGTCATCGAGGCCCGCCTGGGTACCAGTTCTCTTTCTCTGGAGCATTTTTCATAGCCGCCGCTTTATTGTGCACTTAACCTTTTTTGTCATAAGTGCCGGTTCATTTTTAAATTGGCATAAATGAGGTGACTGGCAGCTGGGCCGACCATTAAAAATCAGTCATTGTCTGTGTACAGCCATGTTGCAGGAGGCGATTGGGGCTGCAGAAGAGAAGAATGAGATGGAAGAGCTGAAGCAGCTTCTTCCTGACATCAGGGAAAAGGTTGAGGATGCCAAGGAAAGCCAGAGAACAGCTAGCGCTGCCTCCCAGGCCATCCAGCAGACACTAGTGAGTACGCCGGACAAACGAGATGTAACTCGAGGCTGAAAAACATCCAGAGCTACAACTAGTTAGCATTTAAAGGACATTTTTGTAAGTCTTGGCGGTAAATGTTTCAGTGTCACAAATCCACCTTGAGCTTATTGTAGTGCAGCATAGAAGCCACACAAGCTTAAAAACATCATCTGCTCCTGGGTAACCAACCAACCTCTTGCAGGGCGGAGCCTCAACCGCCTCAGCATTCCTATGTGAAAATGGCGGCCCTTCTTCTTCTTCAGCATTTGCCTCAGCCAGCCAGGTAAGCGCATTGTATTAGTGCATCGTAAAACTATTTATACCCAGTTTATTGTTATCCATGACTGAATGACTTACAAACATAGCTTTTCTATTTCAGATCCCAGTTAAGTCGTGTGACGGCACCTCGCCTTCCAAAGCGGTCTCTAACATCTCCCACCTCGTCAGGAAAAAGGTGAGGCCCGCTAATCTCCGTGTGTTTTGTCCTCTTAATTGCTGCCAATTTCACACTAGTGAAGGCTCAGAGGCCCAACATGACCGTTCCACCTACGGAAACGCAACAATTTAATAATCCCTAACGGCGTACTCTATACTTGATTTATAATCATCTGTATGTTGGAACTGGTCGTGTACTTTATGTTGCAAGGTCCATGTGCTTGCCTGCCTTGGTTATGGCGCTTCTGTCAATCTTTAGCTTGTGTTGTGGCTTTTGGTTATCTTATTGTAGGTGGCTGCATTGGGTCGATCTGCTTTATCAGATTTGTGTGCATGCTTGACTAAAACTGACCGTGACATCTCCCCGTTACCCTCTTCTGAATGTCAACATGTCTTTTGTTAAAGGTTGTTTTATTGGATACAGACGCGTTCCGCTCCTTTTTGACTGGTTTTATGTTTCTACACAGAGGAAACCAGAGGAGGAGATCCCAGTAAAGGACACTGATGCTAAACAAGCGAAACAGGAAGCCACAGTTAATGGCGCTGACTCTAGTGCCAGCAATGGAGTCCAGGAGGGAAAATCACAGGAGGCGAGTGATAGGCTCATGTCTTGTGAACTGCTATGTTTCTAAGGCGGTGAAAAGAGAGATTGCCCTGCTTAGATGGGAGAAGATGTGCAGTAGTGGCTACTTGCATACAGTTCTTGTTGGAGGTCCGGTCTCCATTTTGGCTCTGGTTGTTTTTCAGCACATGCAAGTCATCTGAAAAAGCCTACTTGCAACATAAAGGTCTACAATGAAGTTGGGAGGAGTCCTGTGTAATCAGCAAAAGACCTGAAAATGATCCCTTTTATTTTTTTATTCAAAAAATCACTTCCTCAAATTAATTTGAACTGGCTTATCTGTATACAAGCAAACCCAAATACTGTTCACAGAGCATTTGTAACTAGATCTGCAGCATTGGCTCTTACTGCTGTTACTAAAGGTGAACTAGTCTTTCTGCAGTATGTAACTGGAAGTGTTTTTAATTTCTAGTAGAAAACAACCTGCAGTGGTGAGAGCTCTTCACAAGAGCCATGCAGGACAAACCAGCCGTCGTGTTCTCTTGAGATGATGGGCGCAGCGCTTTGTCATTGCTATGTTAAGTGTTTGTTTGTGTTTTCTTGTAGTCGGCCTCTGGCGGATCTTCAGCGTGACCATCCTCGTCGCTTTCCCGATCTTCGGAACCAGCGCAGCATGCCTGTCCAGCCCAACCGCCCTTCAACACTTTACTTTTTGTAAATAAGATCACTTTCATAGATTTTTGTCTGTCCAGTTTTGTATACTTGTAGTAAATAAAAATAATTGCAAATGCAACTTTGTATCACTAAATTATTTCAGTCAGTTTTTAAGTTGGGCTCCCACACTGAAAAATTACTCCTTTTATTCACACCTCTGAATATCTAAGTTTTTAAATACCAAGCAATTTGTTGATAGTCATGCTAAATGTGTCAGTCTAACAAACTTAAGGCGCTTGTCAAAATGTCCACTTAATTAAGAGTGGACCTTGTGAATGTCATCCTTCTGCTATTGTGCTGCTACATGTTTATCTTTCATAACTAGGCTTCTACTGTAGACAGTTGCATATTTTGACGTGCAACAAAAAGTAAATGCGGGGTGAGGAGCCTTCATTCAAACTGCCACAATGGTGCATACATTGCATCCTGATTGTGGAGATTCTTCTGCATGGCATTCCTGTCCTGGTCAACTGACTGCTCTCTGTGGGTGGAGGGTTTTGGTGTAGGACAAAATAGAGAATTCGTCCACTCATGTGAGCTGTGTACCAGAAACTGGCAGAGCTGCATTTCTATGGACATTAACGGGATGTGTGGGCACCTGTAACGGTATACAAACGGCACCACAGTAAAGTATTTAAAAAGGTTAGATCGGGAGATATTATGCTTCAAACCTGGCAATGAACACTACAATTATTATGCATTTGTTTCCCTTTAAGGCCATGTTCAGCACCGTACCACAGCTGGATATGTATAGTGAGTCTGAACATCTCAGTCTCGTCCGTTGACCAAACGTACACACAGCTCCATGTTTCCCACTTTAAGTTTACAGAAACAGTCTGTGTAATTTACTTCCTTGCTTCATCCTCTACCAAAAAAGTACATCGGCCTGAAATAGTACACCTGATAAGTTCTTAACTTAATCCTTTCATGTAGCATCTACTGCGTACAGGCGTCTGTCTTTCTACCTGGGGTGCTGGGCCAGGCTTAAGGCAAGTTTATTTGTATAGAACATTTCAACAAGGTAATTCAAAGTGCTTCACATAAAACTATTAAAAGCATCAAAACATAAGGCAAAAGAAAAGGAGATTTAAAAACAATTAAAGAAACGGTGTAAGAAATAAAATGCAGAAATGCAGGAAATTTATTAATATATAAATTGAACGTGGGTCAATTAAAGGCAGCAGCAAACAAAAGTCTTCAATCTTGATTTAAATGAGCTGAGGGTCTCAGCAGACCTGCAGCTTTCTGGGACTTTGTTCCAGATATGTGGAGCAGAAAAACTGAACGCTGCTTCTCCATGTTTAGTTCTGACTCTGGGAACAGAAAGTAGACCGGTCCCAGACGACCTGAGGGGTCGGGATGGTTGATAAGGTAGCAGCAGATCAGAGATGTATTTTGGCCCTAAACCATTCAGTGCTTTGTAAACCAACAGCAGGATTTTAAAGTCAATTCTTTGTTGGACAGGAAGCCAGTGCAAAGACCTCAGAACTGGAGTGATGTGATCCACCCTCCTGGTCTTAGTGAGGACTCGAGCTGCAGCGTTCTGACGGACTTTTTACAGAGACCTGTAAACACACCGTTACAGTAGTCCAGTCTGCTGAAGATAAATGCGTGGACAAGTTTTTCCAAATCCTGTTGAGACATAAGTCCTCTAATCCTTGATATATTCTTCAGGTGATAGTAGGCTGATTTTGTAATTGTCTTGATATGGCTGTTCAGGTTGAGGTCTGAATCCATAACTACACCTAGATTTCTGGCTTGGTTTGTGGGTTTTAACATCAGTGACTGAAGCTGAGCGGTGATTTTCAATTGTTCGTCCTTGGTACCAAAAACAATTACTTGTTTTATCTTTGTTTAATTGAAGAAAATTCGGGCACATCCAGTTGTTGATTCGTTCAATGCAGTTACCCAGCCTTTGTATGGGATTATAGTCCCCTGGTGACATAGTTATGTAGATTTGTGTGTCGTCTGCATAATTATGATAACACACTTTGTTGTTTTCCATAATCTGAGCTAGTCGAAGCATGTAGATGTTGAACAGAAGAGGCCTCAGTATTGAACCTTGGGGAACACCACATGTCATTTTAGTCAGCTCTGATGTGTAATCAGCTACAGACACAAAGTATTCTCGGCCCTTCAAGTAGGATTCAAACCAGTTAAGTGCTGTGCCAGAGAGTCCCACCCAGATTTTTGTCTTTCTAGGAGTATGGCATGGTCGACCGTGTCGAATGCAGCACTGAGATCTAGTAACACTAAGACTGAACTTCTGCCATTGTCGATGTTTAAGTGGATGTCGTTGAAAACCTTAACAAGAGCAGTTTCAGTGCTGTGGTGCTGTCGAAAGCCTGACTGGAAAACATCAAAGCAGTTATTTACGGTCAAGAAGTTGGTCAGCTGTTGGAAAACCGCTTTTTCAATTATTTTACTTAAAAATGGGAGGTTTGATATTGGCCTATAATTTTTCATCGTTGCGGAGTCTAAACTAACCTTCTTTAGGAGCGGTTTAATAACTGCAGTTTTTAGGGCTTGTGGGAAGACACCTGAGAGAAGGGATGTGTTTACAATTTGTAAAAGATCAGTAGTCATGCAGTTTGAAATATTTTTGAAAAAGTGTGTTGGTAGAATATCCAAGCAGCAGGAGGATGACTTCAGATGTAGTATCATGTCTTCTAGGCTTCTATGGTCGATTGAATGAAATTGTGTCATGATATTTGAATGGATGTTATTCAGAGATCGGGACAACACATATCCTGTGGTTGGTGTGGAGGCACTGACTGCTTGTCTAATTTTCTGAATTTTGTCAGTAAAAAAGGAGGCGAATTGATTGCATGCCCAGGTGGATTGGAGTTCAGCAGCTACCGACACTGGAGGGTTTGTTAGCCTGTCGACGGTAGCAAATAAGGCGCGTGTATTGTTCTTGTTTTTGGTTATGATGTCAGAGAAGAATGACTGCCTTGCATTTCTAAGTTCCAAATTATAATTGCGAAGTCTCTCTTTATAGATGTCACAGTGAACCTGGAGATTAGTTTTTCGCCACCTGCGCTCAGCTTTCCGACACTCGTTTCTCTATTTTGACCAGCGTAGCATTTCTCCAAGGAGATCTTTGCCTACCCGAGACAACCTTCACTTTAGTGGGTGCAATGGCATCAATAATATTTTTAACTTTAAAATTGAAGCCATCTACAAGTTCATTGACTGAGAGGCAAGAGAGGGCTGGTGTGGAGGAGAACTTCTGAATAAATAGTTCACTGGTGTTTTCAGAGATGTAACGCTTTGTCACAACCTTGGTTTGGACATTTGTGTGCAAGGAGATTGCACTCTCAAAGAAAACACAGAAATGATCAGAGAGTGCAACATCAGTCACAGCGACCTTGGAAATGTTTACACCTTTGGTGATGATTAGGTCCAGAGTGTACCCCCTGTTGTGGGTGGGTCCTGTCACATGCTGAGTCAGATCATAGTTATCAAGGACACCACATAGTTCTATAGACTCTCTGTCCTGGGGATTATCAACATGGATATTAAAATCACCAACAATAACAACACAGTCAAAATCAATACAGATTACAGACATCAGTTCAGTAAACTCATCAAAGAAGGTCGCACAGTATTTAGGCGGTCTGTAAATGTTTAGGAATAAAGCTTGATTGGAATTCAGAGCCACATATTCAAAAGAACTAAAATGACCAAAGGGCATCTGCTTGCATTGAAGAGAATCATTAAATAAAACAGCAGTAACAGTAAACAGTTTTACCCCTGACTTGTTTAGGCAAACTCCATGCGCTGTAAAAAGATGTCTACGCTCCCAGAAAAGGTAGAAATTGTTGATAAAATGTACTGAATGGTCAGCACATGCAGTTGACAGCCATTCGGTCAGTGCAAACAGCCTGCTGAATCCTTCATCTCCTCCTCTGACTGGTGGAAGAGGGCCACTGATGAACACCTCAGCCTTGACAGAGATGACTGTGTTTAACAGATCAATAAAGTCTCGCTTCAGAACTTCAGACTGTTGTTTCACAATATCACAGCTTCCTGTATGCACGATGATGTTTTTCGCTGTGGGATAGTCAGCCACGATGTCCAGAATTTTGTCTCTCATGTCAGAGACCATATCTTTCGGAAAGCAGAGTATTTTGGTGTTCTTGCTGCACAGTTTTCTGACATCTTTTACAGCATAGTCACCAACAATCAGAGTCTCAGGCCCAGTCATTAGCTTTGCCTGCGGCCCTTTCTCACATTTACTCTCAGTTCTTACCCTTTTGAGGAGATACTTTGAGGAGATAGCTGCTTATCCAGGTCATCAGATGGAGATTTAGGATCCTGCGACAATGGAGCAAATCTGTTTTGATGTTGTAGGCTTGGTTGTTGTGGAGGTGTTTTGCAGGTTTTACTTTTCTTAGCTGTCCTTGGCTTTGTCCGTCTGGGTGCAGGGGTTGAGGAGGAGTTCTGCCCGTGTGCTAGTGCAGGCCAGCCAGTCGCATCACAAATCCCAGGGCGCTGGGCTCTGCCTGTTAGTCGTCCTCCCACATATTTTCTCTTCGGCTTTGCACCGAGAGAGTTCCAGGGAGGACTACCATTTGAAGATTCATTATCTGCTCTCTCCTCCTGTTTCTTGGTAGGCCTGGTTGTGCTAGTTAGCTGTGTCTTAGCTAGCGTTTGTCCAGTGTTTTGAGTCCATGGTAGAGTGGTATCATTCCCACACAGTCCATTTACCGCCATGTTTACTTCTAGTCGGTAGATTTTTGTTTCCAAGACTGCAATCTTCTGTAGGAGTTTGTAGTCGTCATCCGTGGAGAAGGGAGGCATCTTGCTGCTACTTAGCTTTAACTTAGCTGCTAGTTAGCAGTAGCCAACAATCCAAATAGCTCGACGACTTTCGGATTTGTCTTCACTCAAACGTTGAAGAGTGATATGTGATATATCTGGCAAGATATATGTGATATATCTGGCAAATTGAAGCAAGAAAATGCAAGAAAATACAAGCAGAGGTGCAGAGGCAAGAGCAAGCAGCAAAGCGACTGCACTCTCTCATCAAGGTCAGGTTAAGGAGGATCTAACTGGCAGATTGTGCACTGTCGCCCTCCAGTGGGCACTACGGAGCTGTTTGTGGAGAGAAAATAATACAATTTTACATTTACAATAAAGCAGAGTATTTTGTAATGGTTCAATGGGACATAATTGCACACTGTGCAAACATATCAGTGCAAGTAATGAATTAATTATCCCTGCAGGTGCAGTGGTTTGAACATTTGATCTTGAATTAAGTGAAAGTTCAGTGATGTTTCCATTTTGACCCACATCCTTTATACACTGTTTTTTGATTAACAAACAGCACAATATTAATTGAGGTGAGACTGTGTGTGAACTCCCTTTACGGTATCAGCTGTTCACTTTTCTACCTGGTTGTATTTGTCAAAGAGATCCATGCGTGTTCAGCCGCAGGACGCCAGTCTGAAGATCTCCTGGCTGGGAACATCCAGATGTCTTGCTGCCTGAACCTCCAGCACTATAGAGGGAGGGTGACGGCAGGATCCTGCAGGGGAAAAGGGTTCACAAGCACTTTTAGAGTCGTTTGTGCTCATGAGGGCCGACTGATTGATTATTCTTAGGAAGATAAACCTTAATTGAACGTTTCTACACCTTGAAATAGCTGTGTACTTATTTCATACTATGAGCCAGGATTGTCTTGAGAGTTGTGACAAAAACATTCACTTGCTCATTTTCTTTATGGGGTTGAGTATAGGCCACTATAGCTGCCCCTTTACAGGAGGCATGCATGAGCGTTCGGGTAGAGTTGTCTCATGTTTGGTTGCTTATATGGTAAATTATAACACACAGAACAGAGATCTTTTGCAGTTTTTTTTGCTTATTTGCCAGTCCCAGTTTTGGAGAGTTTTTAAGTGACCGCACTGCTCTATACAATAGTCAACTCAACTTTGCGTGGATGTGAGTCTGGAGTTGGGGAGGTGGAGGAGGAGGTGGTTTTCTGGGCCTGGGAGCCTCTTTGCTTCTCTCCATCTCTGCCTGTAAACTGGCAATCTGCAGGAGTTTCTCCCTCTGAATCAGCTCAAGCTCAGGAGACCACCACCCTGATTGTGTTTGTGGTACACAGCACAAAGTATGAGCAACATATCACACAATTAATTAAAAAATTCCCAGCTAAGTAGAACTAATTTGTAATCACACGCAGCCTAAATAACCAGATTTTTCTTTTTGTGAATCATACAGAGAAGACAAGGAAAAAAACTGTCTCCATCTTGTTTTTCCTTTCTAATATGGTGTTTTTTGTTTTCAAATAGATATGGCTCTTTAATGATGTAGGTACGTACTTTATCTGGGTAGAGAGAGGGCCATCCGCAGAAGAAATGAGCTCGTAGCTGTCATGATGCATCTTTTTCCTGTTGCGTGGATCCGGCTGATTAGCATGTACAGAGACCTCTTGCTCACTAAAAAAGAAAAGAAACGCAGCAGATCATCTACATTTTATAATATTGTGGCATCTATTGAAAGTTTACCATCCGTAATCCACCTTACAATAGGACATTATTCTACCACAAATGTTGCAACGAGGAACCACCAGGCATAATAAAATACATAATTGATGCTGTGAGTCATCCAGCAGCTAGAGCACAAAAAAACATGTTTCACTCAATATTCATCTTAGTGGCAGAGCACCACAGAAGTGGTAATTTTTTTTTTTTAAATGCTCCAGCCGACATAATTTACCCCAACAATTACACGTTAAATAAACTCTTTGTTGTATCCATTGCTGCTCAGGCAGAACAGTTAGTGGTTACACACTGAAATGTTGCAGGTTTTATCACAATTCAACAGTCAGTGCTGAACTCTCAGCAGTCATATTTTGATCAGAACAACTAAAAGCCTGACATGTAACACACTAACATCAGTACACACATATAGTACACACTTACTGTGATGCACAGAGACGTTGGAAGAGTTGTTGCAGTATCTCCTCGTTTCTCTCCTCATGCTCTCTGGGCTCCAATAGCAGACTCTCCAGATGAGTTGTGTTCCATTGCTCAGACAGGACACTCATCTGATGGGCCAGCTCTGAGACACACACACACACACACACACACACACACACACACACACACACACACAACGTATTAGAGCAATCTCTGACATCAACAGTGAGTGTAAATCTAAGAGGATGACATTTTGCACAAAGGCTGAAGAGGATAGTCGGATTACAAGGTCTCAAGAGATGTATTGTACTTGTCCCTCACCGTCTCTCTGCTGCTCCAGCTCCTGGTTGTGAGCATGTATCAGGGCCAGTTGGTGCTCGTGGAGCGTCGACATTTCCCTCATCTCTTCCAGTCTCTCACTGGAACCCAACTGACGCCCACTCGTCTAAAGACCATGTTTAAAAATGAATAGAGTCATGCGTAGAATTGGTTCTCAAACGCGTTACAACCTGGAGCCAAATGACTTGTTTCTTTTTGTCTTTATCAAGTGACCTGTGACTCATTCTGACACCACTGGCTGATGACTTAATCCATTATTTAACACCTCATGAACCATAGGCCTCTGGCTCGGGGACCCTGCTAAAAAAAATGACGTTCCCAACATAAATCGAGTATATATATCTGCAACTACTAACTCTATATGGCATCATAAAGGTCAAATGTGTGAGCTTTCTGCAGAGGTGTAAGCATTAGTATACATGTTACTGGGTCAGATTAAATGAAGATGGAACACAGCAAAAATACAAGATTAAATTTTCGCCTAAAAAAACCTACACCTTTAGAATAATTCCCTTTTGGAATAATGCAGTTGAAGCCAAAACCTGGAAACCATGTCACGACATCTGAGCATTACCTGGTCACAGACTGTTGCTAATTAAGTGACGCAGAGCAAAGTTGCTGAGGTTTTAGGCGGAATCTTCAAATTGGTCATTTGGATACCATCTGTGCTATTTAAAATGTTCTCCGGAAACTGTAAAACTCATTTTATTGTGTTTACAATCACAAATAAAATCCATCTAAATAAAACTGCGTTTGGCTTTGTTTTGAAAAATCAATCAATCAGACCTCTATGCGTGTTCCCATTCAAAGAAACCCATAACCTGTTGGTCTATTGTTGGGACAGCTCACGCTGGATGATTCATCCACCGGATGGAGACATAAACCATGTTTTCACATGATAGGCTGCTGGATGCACGACGACCCTTTCGCTTGGCCCCAGGCCCCGCTGGTACTCCTTCAAGCTGTCGGTGCTACCATGGAGCCCACACTGTCACTAACTGAACTCTCTGGACAAATATTCCATCATTTATGAAAAATAAAAGAGAAGCTATTTCAGAGAGAAGCAGACAGAAGGGTCTACATTTTGTATTTGAAGGATATATCCAGGATCTAAAACTAAATCAGCAGTTAAAAAGTTAAAAAGATCACAAAAAAATAACAAACAGTACTACTCCTGTAAAATCGGGTAGGACTGTATATTCACTGTTACAATCATTACGAATCAAAAGCAGCATGTGGAAGTCAACGGAGCAGAGCCAGATAATAGTAGTAGGATAGGTATTTATATGGCTTTGGCCCTCTTTATACACCTATGCTCTGGACCAATAGTGAAGCCAAAATATCCCGGATATGGGAGCTGCCATCTTGAGACTTGGACGTTGTTTTTTTTGAGCCAGAGTCTGCGCAGTAGTGGAGGGGGGACCCGAGCGCAGCCACTGCTTGTTTGCGTGATCCACCTAGCTGCAGCATTAGCACCACGGTAACTAGTAAAGATACAACTGACCATAACATCATCTTATCTATGGTCAAATCGACACATAATCTATTTAACAGACTTGTGACGGTTATGGAAAGCGTTGTAGCTTTGTGTTGGAATTGGGACGAAACGTTTGAATATAAAAATGCATACTTTACATTTAACACCTTGACATACTTTGAAGTGCTCGCCAGGTACCACAACATGAAGGGCTTAGAGAAGTAAGAGGGGAAAAGACTCCACCTCAGTGTCTGTGCTCCTTTTTGACCACTTTTGCAGATTTTCTTCAACGGACATCCTCAACTTGTGAAACTGAAAGTCAGAAGTAAGAGTCTTTTTTTTTGCATTTCACATTAACATATACTCCTAATATCCTTGATATGAATTCGTTTTTAACGCACACGTGTATATTTCCATATCTAGTGTAATACCATACTTCCTTCCCTTTTTCAAGTTGCACTTACGGTGTATCTTGACTGACTTAATGATATTCAAACGTTCTCATTATCTGAGGTAAAACAACAGTGACTTTGATATCGCTGTAGTGCAGCGGTTCACTTTCACCTCGTGTGAGATCTTGCAGAACAGCACTTCCTGTCTGACTGGTTGGTAAGTCCTCTGCTCTCGCTGACTTTGGTTTGTCATCAGCTCTTCTCCACCTGGTGATGTTCCTTCGTTGACCTCTCAGCGGCACACATGAAGTCACATGCAGCGTTTGCCACCACTTTACATTTTTTAATTTGCAATGGCAGAGATGGCCCTTAAATCTAATACAGCAACAATAAGGAATGTGCAAAAATCTGTCTGAAATAACAATTCATGGTGGTTATAACTCTAGAGCATAATCATTTTACTCATTTACATTTCTCCTAATTTCTTATCATCATTTTCTTATCAACAATTCTCAACTTTACAGGAAGCTTGTGACTCCATCCTTTAATTAACCAATATATAATACAGTTTCATGGGCTTCACCTGCATGAATCATGTAGCAATTTCTTTTAGTTAAGTTAAAACACTTCCTGTTCACATAATTTGCCTCTTTGGATTCCTTCTTTCACGTTATCCACCTGCTAACACCTTGCTCTCCCACACTAGATCAGTATGACTTACTTACCTCAGGGAGATCCGGGGGTTCTTGTCTGTTCAGGGTCCCGACATTCTGGTTTGTCTCTCATGAGAAGTTCAGAGCTGCTTCTTCGCACCAGAAGGTGTCCCACCTCGTTCCCAATGCAGAACAATGCTTTGTCTTTCTCAAGCAGCTCAGTGGAGCGAAACACCATGTTACAGTCTGCGCAGATCAATTCCATCTCCATCTGATATCAGAGCTGGTGTTTATCAAGATTAAAAAAAAATCTACTGAAAATGTTTTTTAATGACTCGACTGAAATACCGTGGGGGAAAAATAACCACACAAATCCAACAATTGTATTATTCTAAATGAATAGAAGGGTCCTCTCACACAGGTTGTTAATGTGTTTGGTTACTTAACTACGGAGTTACTGGCTTGTATGTGTGTTGGTAATGGTAGCTGCCTGTTGCAGGGGTGTGATGAGTTATTCGAAACATACCACCCATTACCCCTGCCTATTCTACAATGTCATGTTATCCTGTACACCAATGTCTTTCAACAGTGAAGCTGGATTTTCTGTCTGAAGCAAGCTCTCCTCTTCTACACTTTCCACTCCAGCCACATTAACACGTATACCCATATGTTTGCTTCTACCCATTTGAAAATTCACATGTCTTTCTTTTTTTCCTTCTCAGACTGCCTGATGTTTTCTCACCCTCGAGTGAGCGCTCTGAGAAGTTGACTGCAGCTGTGCAGAGAACGTCTGCCTCCAAAGCATCAACAGAGAAAAGGCCCAGACCTCAGTGAGCATGTTCACTCTCACATCTCGTATAAAGACGAAAAACCTGCCCGATAAAACTCACCTGTCACCGTGTACGCCACACCATGTAGTATGTCGCGTTCAATAACAGGACTGTGTAATGGAAAGTCTTGGCTGTACATCTTTTTAGTACAGGACTCTACAAGGACTAGTAGGTCAGTTCCTTTGAGAGGAGTTTCTCACATCTAACTGCAGACTCTTTTTAAATGTGTCACGAGCTAGAAGGCAAACTTGCGTCTCACAAAAGTATGACACGATCAGCGCATCGTCATTGCAACATGTAAATGCGACACTGTCAACTCAAAACAAACTGAAGTGGTATATAACAATACTCGGCAGATAAAATCTGGGTCTGTTTCAGGCAAATACAATTAGTTAAATTTTAAATGTTGTACGGCCTTCACTCAGAACCCAACACACAATATTAATAATCTGTTTTGGGTTGCACACTATACACAGACTTCACACAATATATCTGAATATATCTCAGAATATATCTGAGAAAGTCTTTAACTGTGAATGAAAACATTAAACCTTCAATTTGCACCTTCAAACCGTAACTGTCTTGTACATTTTCACATCTCTCCTTTATTCCTTTACTGTTAAAATGCTGCTCCTAGCTGACAGCAGTGTTTACAAGCTTGACTTTACTGTTATACGGAAGGTAGTGGCAACTTCATCGCTGCAGTAACGACAAGTAAATGTCCCCAGTTGTCTTTATTTGATACTTGAGGGTAACTTCTGGCATCCATCCGAGATGAAACCATAGAACTGAAACCATAGAGACTCACTTGAGATTTCAAATGTGAATTTAGTTATTGACTCAAACAATATTGATTTTGGTCTGAATATGAATTTAAACTGTGGACTCAAAGGAGTATTCAATCTCTCAGACCTGTGCCAAAAGAAGTCATGCACCATAATTAAAGACTAAAATTACCGGTAGTCTTTTCCCTTTTATCTCAAATAACACTAATACTAACTTTTCTCTCAATCACCTCCTTCCCCTGCCTTCCCCTGTATAGCTCTCAGTGCCGCATTGAACCATCAGGCTGCTCTGAAGTAACATCAGCCTCCATAACAGAGACAGGCTGCTGCAGAGAGCTGAAATATTCAATATCCATCCACACTTCTGAAAGAGAGAGGGAGAGAGACAGAGAGAGTTGAGGACTTGAACTCCTTTCTCTCTCCCACATCTCTCCTCATGCTCCGAAACACACACACACACACACACACACACACACACACACACACACACACACACACATGCCAGTCTGTTGCTAAGCAACTGTAAAATAAAGCTGTAGGCTCTGAAGTCAGAGAAAGAGAGAGACCGAGAGGAGAGAAAGAGTTCACGAGTACCGCAATCCACTACTGTTTGTTTGGCTCTACATGATCCCACCACAGCTCTCAGTATAGGCTACCATCTGTGGATCTGCGAGGACTTCTGGTTCTCCGTCAGCCGACCAATCGGTGTTGGCTGGAAGGGGAGGGTGGGGGGTGGGGGGAGGCGGGCCCAGCGGTTCCCTAGGTTACCTGCGTGATTGACGTTCAGCCTCCTGCAGCGGAGAGCGCAGCAGTGTATCACTGATGCTCCTGCTCCCCCCCGGACACTGTGGAGAAATCTGGGAGAGAGGAAGAGACGGAGAGACAAACACAAGCGCAGGAGGAATGCCAATTGTTTAAAGTCCTTCGCTGTCTTCCTCCCGCTCTCTTTACTGGAAAGATGAAAGCTGGAGCGCTGGAAGAAGCCAGCTGAAGAAGGGGGATTTGTTGGTAAGAGAAGCCCCTCACCACTTTTCTCTGGCTGTCTTGGCTTCACCAGTCACCTGTCCGTGCCAGCACTGTGAATTATGGGATAGCAGGTAAACAGTGGTTTTCTTTGGGCTTTATGTTATATATACATGTATGCATGTTATATATAAATGTGCGGGTTAGACAGACAGAGCGAGAGAAAGATTTTCTGCATGCTGCGTGGCTATAGAGGAGGTTTTGGTGTTGCTGTGTATTGCATCGGATGCCTGTTTTAAAGACTTTAGCTGAGTCAAGAGCTGATTGTCTGTACGGTAATATAGCAGCCAGAGTGATTAAAAATGACACCGTACATATGAGCTGTGTCATTCATTTTGGGGCTACATTTACAGCTGAGGCCAGGATTTCTAGGCTTGCCTACTGTATCTGCATAGGAGGAGGAGTATTAATTACATAATGCTCCATCTATACCCCTGTATCAGGGCTGTGCAGCATCCCGCTAGTCCAGAAAAGCTTCACTGCTATACTGTCGTTTTGAGGAGTGTAGCTGTCTGTTCTCTAACCTGGAAAGATGTAGAGCACATGTGTCAAACTCAAGGCCCGCGGGTCGAATCCGGCCCGCCACGTCATTTTATGTGGCCCGCGAATCCGCCAGCAAAAAAATAAAAAAGATTTTTTTTTTCTTCTTTTTTTTGGAAAAATAATTAAAAGTTAGAGTTGAAAATAAAACTATCCCCATGGTCGAAATTATGAGATAGAAAGTTGAAATTGTGAGATAGAAAGTTGAAATTATGCGATAGCATGTTGTCTGTGTACCGACATTAAAACTATCACAACAGGTGGACAGGAGAGGCAACAGCCCGAAAAGAGGTTTTCCAACGATTGAAAAAGATCGACAAATAATCCCAAAATGTCCACGAAGAGAACAATTGATGCAGAGGGAAGAAAATGTAATGAAAGATGGGAAAGCGAGTACATGTTTGTGCTTCAAGGAGAAAAAGGGTCTGTCTTCTGTGTTATGAGGCGTGTCGGTGATGAAGGATACAATTCACGTCGGCATTTTGACACCAAACACGGAGCTAAATTTAGCCTCCAAGAAAAACATCAAACTGTCCAAGAATTAAAAGGCAGACTGCAATCACAGCAGAATATATTTACACAGCTACAGCCCAGTGCATGCTGAAGGTATGTGAGCAGAGCTCCGACCAGATACAGACTTTTACAAATGTCAGTTTGTGAAGAAACACCATCGCAGACCGAGTTCATGAACTAGCAGCAATCTAACAACACAGCAGCTAAGAGACGAGCAGGTACTTGTGTTTTTAAAGAACTGTTGATGAAAGCACAGACAACACGGATACATCATCTATCCATGTTCATCAGACCTGACTCTCAGTGAGCAGCTCTTGGATGTAGCTGCCATGCACAGGACGATGACAGGGAGGAACATTAGTGATGCAGAGAGGTGACACAAACAGCTTTGAACAAAGTTATTGTAATAACTTGTGTTTGATATTTGTCTTTGTTATTTTCTTTAATAGTTTGATCTTTGATAGAGTCATGTGGGTTTCTTAACCCTCAATTAAAATGATTTATGTTATAATAACAGAAATGTGTTTAAATATCATTTTTCATTTATATAACTGCATGTACAATATTTTTACACTTGAATGAACAATAATCAAATGCAGAGAGAGTTATTTAACAATATGTTAGGAGAAGTTAGTTATACAGTCTTACAGTTACAACCGACCCTTTGAGGGCGACCGTGATGCTGATGTGGCCCAGAGTGGAGATGAGTTTGACACCCCTGATGTAGAGGCTGTATGCTTCCAGTGGAGTAGTCTGGAGGATTTTAAGTGTTTCATTAGTGTGGACAGGTGCGTGAGTTAACAAGTGGGCAGGTGAAAGACTCTTTTGATGCCCCATGTCTGTGTTGCAATTTGTAAAGAGTATAAAAAGAGACAGTGAGGCAAAGGCCACGCGTTGGGTTCAAATGGCCGTCAGTGAAATGGCATTCGTGCCAGCCCTGTGTGCCACCAGGACTCCCTAAAACCTCCATTAGTCAGCAGGCTGCTCCGTGCCCACAGGACTCAGCTGTGTATCATCAGGGGACTTGGCTTTCTGCTTGGCTGCTCTCCAGCCACCTGAGGACCCTCAAACTCTTATAGGCTGTTTTTAAATCAGGTGTGAAAATTGTCATCTGCAGGAAATGTTTTATTTTTTTTGTGTTCTCCTGTTGGGTTTTGTGAGATTGGGGTTGGACTACAGAAAGAAAAGCTGACCTGCAGATCATTTTTCCGAGACCCGATATTTGAAAATGAGATTTAGTGCCGAGGTATCCTGTAGGGAACAAGTTTGAGACCTCATAGAAAGTTACAAATGTACACTTACAGGTGTGTTTTTGTACTTCTGTAAAATATAATCATTGTGTGTCTCCTAAATAGTATCACAGATTTAGGAAGGTACTGATAATTCAATCCAAAATGTAATTCGTTTTGGATCAATTTTCTACCTTTTGATTATCTGTTTTTAAAAAGTAAGCATAGACAATATAAAGGATTAGGTATTTATCCACCAGAATTACTTGGCAGTGTAGAGACAGCTTTGAAAAAAAATAATGATACAATAATGTAGGAAGGAACATTTTACAAAGAACATGAAACTTAAATTATAAATCTAATCTAAAAAAAAAATTTTTTAACCAGTTTGGTTGGTAGCTAGTCCAAAACGTCTATGGGGAATTTAAAAATCTTGAGTCAAACATGAGCCTAGCTTAATCCTGATTAAAACAGACATGTACACTTCCCAAAAAGCAAACTATTTTACCATCAAAATCCTTGAAAATCTTATATTTTATTACATATCTAAACAATAAAATCAAACAAAAACATGATATAGATAGTCAATAAATGGAACTGACTTGTTTCTAATGTGTTATTGAAGAGGATGGGGTGCTCTCTCTCCCTGTGATTACGCAATCCTCCTCAATGGAGACATTTTCCTTCCACCAATCTTGATGTAACTGACTCACTCTGCTCATAAAACTCTGCTCCATCTTGTCAACTGGCTGAGAACTGACTAACACGGGAGCCTAACAGGTTTCAGAATATGTCATAGGTAAACTAAAGATATTCTGAATACAGTTGATTTTGTTATGAAGCCGCACAGTGACTACGGGTCTGATATCACACTACACTATGAATGCAGATCCTCGCTGCAGATATGAATCCATCAGTGTAGCTAACGGCTCAGATGGAGGCTTCAGACTCGCTATCGGTGAGAATTAATCAGATGTTCCATAGCATATACAGTCGGAGGTGTTCGGGTCTCTCGAGCTGTCTGCCTGCCTGCGTAGGAGGAAACATCTCATCTTCACAGCACTGTCTACTGCAGGTATAAAGCTGTGGGATTTGTTTCTGCGTCATTAGATTGCATGCAGAGTGGTGGCAGGGAAGATGACAAATAGAGAAAGGGGGGGACGGACAGACCAGGAGTCAGATTTGAGCCCACAACATCACAAGTACATGGTATTCAACTTAGCCCACGGATTCGCTGGGATGCCCCACAGTTGAGAGCTTCTGTACAGTGAGGCAGTGATTAAATCCCGGAGTCCCGGTAAGCCTCAAATCGCTCCTCACTGCAGCTAACTGGTAACGGTTTGGTTGGAATCCATCATGTTTTAGCACAGCCTGTAAGATCACAGGATATCAGTGAGAGTTTTTCATTTGCAATGTGTCAACAAGAGGTGCTAAACTGTAATTAATGCCAAATTCAATCGCAAAATGACGCTGAAATGACTTGTTTGTAGGATAAAAATCTTAATGTTCAACAATATGGCATTGTTAGTGCAGTCATACGAGGACTATTTAATAGGTATCAAATGCCCAATAAGGAGTAAATAGAAAGTTGTACACATAATTTGTTCTAATTGCACAGCTATATCTTAATCTTATTCATGTGCAAATCTGTCAAAGCATGGCCTTAATTCAGTAGGATCAAACAATACACTTGCAAAAAATACATGTGTCTGTGAATGAGTTGGATTTCATAATGTGGCTTTAGACCCTGACACTGACACCGTATTTGATCCATCTTCAGGAGAGGTGCATCATGGGGAGTTGCTTGTAATGTAGAAAATGATGCAGAAGACATCTAGAATAGTTGGAAGTGATGTCATGGTGTAGCCAATAAAAAAAAGCTTCTACAAACAGATACAGAAAATAGTCTCTGTAAAATATTGTTTTCAACTGATGTCCAGTATGTGTATGTACCTGTTTATTGTATATGTGTAGTATTTCCACATGATTATCCCATCTGGAATCAAGGTACCACAGTCTTTTTAAAGGCGCACTTGGAGGTTCAGTTTTAACATCCTACAAACGCATGTAGTTGCTAAGCAATATCAGGAGGCTGCCACTGAAATTGTTTCCTGGCAACGTTTGCTGATTGAACGTCCTTATTGAGCTTCAGCAGTTTAATTGCTTTTGGGAAATACTCATGTCACGCCCGCCTGTGTCAATAGAGTCTGAAGCAGCTTGGAGTATTTTAACTACATAGTTGATTTGATCCATCGGCCTGAGGAAGAAGTGCAATGATGTTTTTGACTGAAACTGACAGCTGATATCATCCCATAGATCTGCAAATAATAATCATCACTACAGCAACAGAGTAACATCATTAATCATATTGTCCAAAAAGCCTCAGTAAAAGCCTCAGTAAATACAAGGAGTAAATCAAACTGTCTTTCCCTTCTTTCTTGGAGAACTGTCTGATGGTTTCTGATTACAACAGAATATTTTACTATGAAAGAAAAGGTTAGGGACTCCTGAGGTGGAGGGATATGACTGGTGCGGAGGACAACTTGATTAAAGTGCCGACACACCAGTGGTGTATAAAGTACCCAAAAGCCATACTTGAGTAAAAGGAAAGATACCTGACTGGAAAATGACTCCAGTAAAAGTGAAAGTCTCCTATTAGAATACTACTTGAGTAAAAGTCTTAAAGTATCTGATATTTATTGTACTTAAGTATCAAAAGTAATTTTCTGATATTAAATGTACTTAAGTATTGAAAGTAAAAGTACAAGTAAATGCTGTTAATAAAAAAGCAAAGGGTCAGAAATTTGAGAATTATGAAGTTTATTATTTTAAGTGCTGTGGCACCATGACCAAGGACATGGAGCTGTGTTGAACAGAATTGGGTTGGCTGTGATCCATCAAGGAGCAACAATGTTCAACATAATATATTGTACATAAGTATACTTTTGCATCTACTATGAACTTATCATCATAATTCTCCGAAAAGCAACATGACACTATGAAGGAGTTGTAACAGTGCGTTTATAAGTCTGCTCATTAGACTAGAGGATGTAGAGGGCCAATGCATCATATTATGTTCAGCAAAACATATCCACTTGATGCATCAGGTCAGTGTTTAGAGAAAGGACGCCTGCCTTGTGAACTCCTAGGGCCTGATTTGAACACAATAGACAAAGGTTTTGCTCAAGCTGAATCTGCAATTGGGCAACTGCTACCATCATAACTCCATCTGATCATCCACAACATGACTCAAATATCAAAACATGATCAATACTAAAGCAGCACCGAAAGTAACAACCCAGTCATTACTTGAAACTGAAACATGTCCTGTTCATCTTCAAAAGACAATTCTATTAAAATGTAAAGAAGTTACATTGTATTAGAATGTAGCTTCTTTACTTTCTATTAGAATGTAAAGAAGCTACATTGTATATAATGATTCTATTGAAGTTATTCCTTTTTTAAATGTTTTAGACGAGTCACTAATCACTTTAAAAGAGTGATTATAGCTGATTTAACTTACAGACATGAGATTGATCTTCCCATGTCACTCTCTTTATACAATGATATAAATTCATCCCCGTTTTATTGATATCTTACGAAAAGTTACTCCTCATTTGTCGTGCGTTTTTCCTGCAAAAGTCCAGCAACATGAGTCTGTTTTCGCTTGTTACATGCGTACTGTCTTTTCAAAATAAACTTCCATCTTCACAGGAAACAACTAAGGTTTTGGCGATGAAACTACTGAGTTAGGTTTAGGAAAAGTTAAAATATCTACGGAAGTGGCGTTGCTTAAGTACGGAAGTCACGTCACAAATAAATCAACATTGGCTTCTCGTTTCACACACGGCACAAACTGCGGCCTCCTGGAGGAAACACAGTGTTTGTTTGACCCATCCACCTCTCCTCATCCCACCCGTCCTGTGTGGAATTCTACTCATGTAGTTGCTCGCTAGCTATAGCATGTAGCATCATGGGCATCACTGGGAATCAAAACACGCGGCTTTG
This sequence comes from Melanostigma gelatinosum, assembly GCF_949748355.1. Lineage (NCBI taxonomy): Eukaryota > Metazoa > Chordata > Actinopteri > Perciformes > Zoarcidae > Melanostigma > Melanostigma gelatinosum. The sequence goes on along the minus strand of NC_136637.1, from coordinate 16,235,899 downwards.
AGAGCACTTGTTTGCAATTGCGCATTAACGTGATTAACCAATGATTTAACTTGCTGCTAGCACCACTGATTCACCAAACCTGCTCGCTTGCAGTCTGTGTTCCACCACAGTCCCCGACGCTGCTCTCATGATTCATTTAGTTTCTAAAGATAGATTTGATTTTGTAGCGAGTAACGAAGGTTTCAGGGGAAATGTATCGGAGTCAAAGTATCAGTTGTCTTTGCAAAATGTAGTGAAGTAAAAGTAAAAGTCAACAGAAATATGAATAGCAAAGTAAACTACAGATACCCAAAAAAACGACTTAAGTACAGTAACAAAGTATTTATACTTCGTTACTATACACCACTGCTACACACACATCATACACACGTTTTCTTTCTCCACTTTTGGCTGATTAGACCTGCTCTATGGACAGCATGGCTGTTTGCAGATCAAACTAACCCCAGTTTGTGCCTCTCCTGTGTGAGACATGTCCCTGGTGGTCCTTCAAAAACCAAGTATTATGACATACGCAAATATGAAATGATGGAAAGTAACATTGATATAGACTAATGTAAATGTGAGCATTTAATAGGCATTTCCCACAGAAGGAATTTTGACCAGCTCGTTCAGGGTCACTTTCATTCTGCCATGACTTAATGGGCGGCTTAAATAACACTGAGACATCATTACTGTTATCAGTAACACCTGTGCTCTTCCTGCTATGACGAGTCAAAAAATGTTTGCAGTGGAAAAGGCCTGTTTGCAGAAGGAGATGTCGCTTGCAGCTACCGTCTTTTTTTGGAGGGACAATGAGACAGAGTTGCAACTCGAGAATCAGATTCGATTATTTTGATACTGGATGTACCTTCCTTTAGTGTTGTTAGACAATCTTCTCAACTTTAGAGAGGTGAGTATAATTTTAATGTGACCCTGCTGTTGAACCTCTCTGGGCAGGACAATATACACATTCGGCCTGTTTGAGATGAGCCGCGCCTGCGCAGAATCGATCACCGGCGATCGGCGCACAATGCATGGCGGTTCGATTTGTGTCCGACTTGATCCTGACTTGCTCTGACGTCCGTGCACACGTGGGCAACGATAACCTCTCGAGATCGAGGCGTCAGCAGTTTTTAGAGCCAGGTGCTGCAGTTGCTCTCCACCGAATGCAAGACCCAGGGCATGACGGGAAACGCCTGCCTTTCGTAAGATCAAAGAGCTGATTGGCTCTTAGTTTTGACAACAAACGTTTTGTAGAAAATTCGAATTTTCTGTGTAATTGTACGGTAATATTTAACTCTATATTGTTGGCTATTAGTCTCGTGTTGTGCAATGAAGGTCAAATCTTTTAGCAAGCATATCCTTCGTGGTTGATAAAATGGATAATAATCAAGGTTATTTATACAGCAACAATAACAAAGTACTTTACAAGGCTGAAGAATAAAGGATAGAATACAATGCAGATACATTTTATATATACATATATGTATGTGTATTACTCCAAACTATCTCAACGTAGTCTGCAAACTACAAGTATCCTACAAATAGGATCTACCAGGCTGTAACTGTGACTTGCTTCATGTTATTTGAAGGGTGGTGGAAAGTGTACGATTCAATATTTTTATAATTTTTATTTCAATGCCCCCTGATGTCGTCCACTGTCCAGGCGAGGCGCAGTTCATCTCGAATGAGCCTGTTTGTGGTTGTTGGAGATTGGTATGAAACCAATGAACTGCGGTATACCTTAAAGAGAGGGGTCTAATTAGCCAGAATAACAGGAAACATCTGTAAACCAATCAAATTAAAGTAGGTCCAGTAACAAGTGGGGCACCCTGACCTACATTTACAGACAGACGTACAAAAACAGACAGAGAGAAAAACTGTCTTTCATTCACAAATATAAATCTTTTTAAGACTAGAATATTTCTGAAATAGTCTGGTTTTAGAAAGCGAGAGAGTGTGTGTGTGTGTGTGCTTGTCTTTCTGTATAGTTACTATATGGTTGCATCATTCTCGGTAGGATTTTGAAGCGGTGAGAAATGAGCAGAGAGGAGAAAGAGATGAGATGGATCAACAAAGCTTGCTACGTTTCCACTGATTTTGTGACACTGATGACAACATTGACAGACATTTACTTCATCTGCCCCAAATCAAGAAAACAGCATGACGAAATGATGACACAACTACACTAAAGAGACTCAGAGCGAGTGACTCACTGAAAGGACAAGCTATGTCCTGTTTCCATTGTCAGACAACATGAAAGCATTTAAAAATGCAATCAACCAGCTCATAATCAATATCTGTGATGAATGTCCTGCAGCTTCAGATATAACCAGTGTCTGTCAAATACTGCTGTCCAGAACCAGGAATCAGTTCCATCATTGGACTGGTGAATCCATGTGCTTTTGATTTTATAATGTGTTTGGCTCTGACATTTTAGAGACAAAAGACTTTAATCTCACATATGTGAAACTATTTTTCAGTCATCACTGACTCTCACAAATTGTATTATTTGGAGCAAACTTCCTCTCGTTGTCTTCCACAGGGCCACTTTAGCACCACTGTTGTCCCCTGCGAATGATATCATTTTATATATGATATAATTAGATTGTGCATACATACGTTTTACAGTGGTAGTTTAAGGAGGGTCACACGTTAATCTTAAGCAGTCGCAAGATGATTAATTTGGCAAAAACCACAGATTCTTTAACAAGGTATTTAAGATGAATAAAAGGCCAGTAGTCCTTTTGTCAGTTACATAAATGTAGTGGAGCAAAAAGTACGATATTTGCCTCTGGATTGCAGTAGAAATCTTTAGTAGCCCTATACGTAAAGTACCTCAAACTGTAATTAAATACAGTAATCCAGTGAGTGTATAAGTTACTTTCCATCCCTAGTTATCTCTGTGCCTGTTTCTGCCGTATGAAGGTGAGAAGATGGTGCCTCTCCATCAGGGCTGACAGAGTGCTCACCTCATTATTTCATGAGGCTGAATCATGTTGTGATTAATATTGCAGTAATTGTGCTCCAGGACGAACATAATACAGCAGGCTATGGAACAAAGGGCTTTTAGTTTACAGCTGTGCAGTTTCTTTGTTTATATCATCGACTGTTACAGCAACAAAACACAAGTCCGCCCACAAACACTTTTTTTTGGTATTTGATTTGATGTGCAGAAAAGAAAATCAAGGACAGAAATGAAGGAAATAAACTGACTTTATGTTGGTTGAATAAAAATTCCTTCATTGTGATTGATGACTTGTTAAATGCTTGTTCCTCCTGTTGACAGTGGAGACAATCAAACTGTGAAGAATCAATACATTTTAGATCAGGACAAGCCATCAAAACCCTTCACTGAGGATCTAAAAATAAAGCTGCAGGGGCGGAAATCCACCTGACAAGTGTGTGCGCCTCTGCATCTGATATCTGCCAACAAAAACCCACTCGACTAATAATGACTAAAGTTTAGAGACATAGACACTTTGCACCACATTTTGTGACAATCCATCAAACGGTTGTTGAGCTATTTCAGTCTGCACCAACTGACAGAATGGCATTACCGTCCATATAACCACACTGCATAGCATAGCATAGCATAGCATAAAACGATGTGTTTTGTCCTTCAGTGAGTTTCGGTTTTACTTGAAGTAGTTAGATTTGACTTGGAAATAAATCAGGACTATTAATGTGTTTCAATGTAAGGCTTTAATTCCAAAGAGGTCTTATCTCCATCAGCTTTATTTTAGTTTCAGACATAAAACTAGTGAAACCCTCCTCTCCTCCGCTCTCTTCATTTCTCTGTTCCCTTTCCTGCCGTCTTCTCTTTCCTTCCCTTTTATCTCCTTTCCTTTCTTCTCATTTCCTTCTTTCCTCCCCTCTCCTCCCATTTCCTTTCTGTTCATCTCCTCTTTACTTTCCTCTTTGCTCTCCTTCCTTTCCCTCTCCTCTTTTATTTCCTCCTCTCTGCTCCTCCACTGTCCTTTTATTTGCTTTCCCTTTCATTTCCTAACTTCTCATTTCCTCGCCTCCTCGCTCCTTCCCTTCCCTCTCCTCTTTTCTTTCCTCACCTCCTCTCCTCTCTGCTCCTCCACTCTCCTTTCATTTCTTTCCTTTCCCTGTTGTTTCCTTACTTCTCATTTCCTCGCCTCCTCTCTGCTCATCCTTCCCTTTCGTCTCCTCTTTGCGCTCCTCTCCTCTTTCTCCTCCTCTCTCCTCCTATGATTAGCTGCAGCTCTGTAGGTTACCATAGCACCCAAGAGAGAAAAAGTCAACCCACACAGAGTCTCCTGCCTACCACTCATTCTCTTCCTTCCTCTCTCTCTCGTTCTAGTCTGCCATTGTCTTTCCTCTTGCTCTCTCCCTCTCTCTGTCTACCTCACCTCTCTCTCTCGCTGTCCTGCCTCCTGCTGTTCTCACCAAGACGCCATAATATTGTTACATAACATCTCACAAGCAATTTTGGACATTTGTGTTCACCTGAGTGAGTGAGTGTGTGTGCCGGCTTATATGCATAGATGCTTGGGTATGAATATGCAGCTATGTTCTGCCCAACATGACAACTCAGCCTCACTGTCCGCCCACACACACACACACACACACACACACACACACACACACACACACACACACACGCACACACACACACACACACACACACACACACACTTCCTCCATCCACAGGAGAGAGGGGGCTCTGACTGGGCCCTCCAGACTCTCCAAAGTTATTGGCAGTTTCAAGCTCGAACAAGCCGCTAATGTGTGTGACATCTTCCGTTTTCTGTGTTTGCTTGTTGTTTCTATCTAGTGCTTTCTGAATGGCGAAGTGTTGGTAACTGCGTCTGTGTAATTGCTGACATGGCATTCACTGCAAATTTGGTGTGCGTCATTGTTTGTAAGGTTGGTGTTTGTGTTTAGAGAGAGAGAGAGAAAGACAACCATTAGCCAATTAGATGAGGCGGTTTGGAGTTGCGATTGAACGACAGGCCATTTACATGTGCTACTGCGTGAGTTGTAAAAAGATACGTAAAGTCTCACAGATGTTCCCAAGTCACTCCATGAAGTTCTGTTAAACATAAATGGGAGTGAGGGGAAAGAGATGAAAACAGGGGGAGGACAAAGAACTAGAGGAAAGGCGTGAGGTAAAAGAGAGTAAACCAGCCTGCTCTGGCAGTCCTTCCAATGGTGTTCCCAGTGATCTTTCAGAATACCATCTGCTGTCTGCTCCATTCAGTATTCGCTGTGTTAAATAATCTATGTGGCCTATAGCGATCAGCAGGATGCTTCACTGCTGATGATCATTGGTTAAATGTTGAATTTTCTTTATTTGGGCAGTTCTGGAAACAAAACCAAACTTGGCTTTATTATTATGAGGAAGGTTAGACCTCAAGGAAACAACACGCTCAGTGAGAAACACTATAAATATACCTTTCAATCACATCATATCATGTGTTTATTTTTCCTTGCCACGTATTTCTTTTTCGTGGTCACTGTCATTTTTGAGCCTGATTATTAAATGCAGTGACACATCCTGGATAGACTCAGTTTAGGCCACGAAGGCTTATGCTGTTGGTGTTTTTAACAGCAAATGTAAAACGCGCTGTGAGGTGGCGTGGGCTGTCCTTGGTCAGAATGTTAATGGAGCTTTTGCTCAGTTGTTCAGCATAAACAAACACAACAGGTGTGGGTAGCTAGAGATGGAATATGTGTAATCAAATCCAGCAAGCTATGTTGAAAACACAGCTACTTCTTTGCTGATGTGTTTAAAGTTATGTGCAGGCATGGAGTGTGTGAGGGTAGGAGTTATAGGCGTTAATGTTCAGGGGTTACAACAGGTTACCAAAAAACCACGCTTCTGAACATGCAGCTGAAAGGAACCATGAGGGATTTGTGTGGGCAGTTGTGAGTCATGCGGATGACAGTTGTGTGAAGTTTCTTCAAATGCATCACTGTTATGAATTAAGTCATGAGGAAAAGGTTTGATGATTGTGACAGATTGAAGGCTTTACAATGTGTGTGTGTGTGTGTTTCCATGCATGCAGCAGGTGGAGCCCTGGTTCCAGTGCTCAATATCTCATTGATTATAGCAGTTAAGATTAAGAGTCAACGGTAGGAATTTAATTAGTGTTTAAATAATAGATAACATCACGTATGTAGCCTGTTTCCATACATTTCTGATGAATTAGTGATGTTATGAGCAATCCTGCTAATTTAGCTGAGTGATCAATGTGTCTGTGGCATCTTTGCTTCACGTGAATATGGAGTAAAAGTGGGACCTTTGATAGTTTGAGCGTCATCTGGTTTTTGTGAAATCGTACGGCGTTTAAAATAAATACAGCAGGTTATGGGCTATGATATGAAAGATAGGTAGATACAACTGCCTCTCCTCTCTTCATCACACTTTCGTACTGTGCTCATTAGTTTCCATGGTAACAGAGTGTTGCTGAGCTGGTCGTCAGGCTGCCCACTCAAGCCCACACACACACACACACACACACGCACATGCACACATTCACCTGTAAATACACTCACACACAGAGACCTACAAATATGTATTACAGTTGCATTGACTCAAGGACACACAACACAATGATGACGCAGTTGCGTACACGCATACATACATCCATATATACACACGCTAAACTCATACTGTGCTTCGTTGTTTTAAGGCTTTTATCCCGTGAGAAGGCAACCCTTATCACTTTTATTGTGTGTGTGTCTTTGAACGCGTTCTTGGGTGTGAAGTTTCGTATGTTTGTCTATATATTCCCCCCCAAGCAGAGACACAAGTCTTTAGGAATAGTAAGACCAGTGGTCAGATGCTGGCACCCGTGTAGTCCCCAACGCAGTTGGTTCTCGGAAGGATAGAAATCCAAGGAACACACACAAAACTTAAATATGATATGTGTGTGGTAGCTAGCCCACTCAGAGCACTGCAGAGACAAAGACAGAAACAGAAATACCAAAGTAGGTTGGAGCAAAGCATTCTGGGATAGCAGGATACCCCCTGGGCTTCTGCAAGAGGCTCTCTTTATTTCTCCCTCTCGCCGCTTCTAGACTCTTTCTTTCTTTTCACTTTTTTGTGTGTTTTGTGTGTTTTGCATTCTTTCTCCTCACTGATTTCATCGCTGCTTTAATTCATGTGCAGAAGAGAGAAAGTGAGAAAAGAGGTAATCCCTCACATATACCACATGAAGATGTTTTTTTTCAAACGGATCTAAATCTGTTGTAAATGTTGTTCCCTTCAGCTTGGTGAGATGTCTTTCTTTCCCTGCTGTATTTTACATTCATAGGCCTGTTTTGTAAGATTCTTGTTCCAGTCTCTGCCACTATGCGGAGTCAAGACAGACGTTATCTCTCTTCTCTGGGATGAAATACTCAAAGAAATTTCTTGATCTTTTATCATGTAATCTCTAGAATTTAATGATCAGGTGATTTCATTACTTCAGACTTCCTCACTGAAAAGAAGCATGGTACTTTATTTATGTTAAACATTTCAGAGGGCACCAGTGGTGTAAGAACATTCACTCAAGTTCTTACGTAAGTGCAATTTTGAGGTACTTAAGTATTTCCATTTTATGCTACTTCTACTCCACGACACAACCCAGTTTTCTACTTTTACTCTACTCTATTTTTGTTTGCTACCTTTAGTTAGCCCACTAGTTACTTTACAGATTCAGAATATTGATACAATCTCATTGTGCAGAATAAGTACCTTTTAACTTTTTATTCTAAATCTTGATACTACTCCTTTTTAAGTTGACTACAGTGAATACAGGAATTCAGGACTGTTACTTAAAAAAGCATTTGTACACTGTGGTATTGCTACATTTACTTATAAAAATGATCTGAGTACTTCTTCCACCACTGGGGGGAATGTGTGCTTGTGTCAAATCTGTAACAGTCATACATTGCACACTGCATTCAAAGTCAACAACTACTGGTTGTTAATGCCATGAACTTAAAACAAATGTTCCAAAATATCACTGATTTAGTTTCATGTAAAGTAAAATTATTCTCAGAATGGAACAAATGAAACCCAGGGCTGCTTTGTCGAATTAGTGTCTGTGTTTTTACTGACTTAAATCTTGTTTTTCTGCCACCATTAGCATGTGTCAACATGTATCAACAGTTCACAGCAGTTAGACAATCCACCTTTCACTTCCTTTCGACAGTAGAGCAGATAGTAAAGTCATTGAAGCGTTTGTAACCCTGTCATAAACGTTTACTCATTCATTCACATGTTAGTTTAGTTTCACGATGTGATTCATTCAATTAATGTCATGCATGTGCTCCTTTCTTCCTCTTTTTCTGTCTCTTTTTCTGTCAGCTGATTGTAGGAAAAAAAATAATGAAACCAAAGAGATGGACAGAGAGAAAAGAAAGATGGATGGAGAAAGCTCACTAGTTGGCAGATCTGTTAGGGAATCTATTTAGTTGCTGGCTTTATCCCCAGTGCCTGACCGTGCCCACTACAACACTCTGAATCACAACGAAACTCCTGAGGGAGGCTTTTTATTCCTCGCTAAAGGAGGCTTAATTAGTAACAGGTTTTATTAGTGTAAGCCATTAATAAACAATACCTCCCTTCCTGATTGTCAATACAAATCTCTATTTTTGTTCCAGTTTAAGCAGGAAAAGAGACTCAAATTTGGTGCACCACATTTACATCAATTGTTTTCTTGTTTTCTTTTTTTTTTTAATACGTCAGTTTCTTGCTGATGGCTTTGTCAGACAGCACTGTCACTGTAGTGTAACTGTAGCATCAATGCATGACTTCCCTTTGCTGCTTAAATGAGTGAGGACCCAAAACATCATGCTCCAATTTGTCATTAAAAGGATTTTTTTGTATTCAACATGCAATACACTGTACATTTATTCACCCCGAGGAGAGGAGGAAGGAGAGGCGAGAGGAGGAGAGGAAGAAACAAGGGCGTATGGGATCATTGTTAAATTAAAAAGAAAGGAAATACAAAAGATAGAGGAGAGAAGAAAGAAAAGGGGAGATGAAAGGAAATACGACCGGAGAGGGGGAAAAAAGGAAAGAGGAGATGAGAGGAGGAATCACAGGGAGTACGGGACCATTGTAAGTTTCGTTGCACTCTACATGCATCCCTCCTCACGTGGCTCTTGCCCTCCCATCTCCTCTTCTTCCTCAATCTCTTCCAGTCTTCATGCCCCTCCCAATCTAAGGCATTGGCATGCAGATGATGTGATGTATGGATTGTTTTCTCGCTGTGTCTCCTCTTCCCCATCTCATCAGTGATGCACGAGAAGAATGCATGTGGCTTTTTGCCTTACATTTGTGTATGTCAGGGTCATCATGTAGATTGTGGTGTTACTTTGTGTGTGTGTGCCTCTGTGTTTCTCTGTGTCAGCGTCCCAGAAATGGCGGACCTGAGGGAGTTGTGCTCCACTTTCACTCCTTTTATTAATTCACCCTTCGCTCCCACACTGTTTGCCTGGATGGACGCGATGGAAGGAGAGAAAATGAGAAGGAGGACAAGTGAATGAGTTCAAAGGAGAGTTGACAAAGATAGTGAAGTCATTTTTGATGTTTCTCTTGCATTCAGAAATGACAGTATATTAAGTCAAAATTAGACATGAGGGCATGGCTTTGAAAGACTCTGAATATTGTCGTTATTTTAAAAGCAACCCATTTTCATCACCAATCACTCCTCACGTCCTTGAGAGACTGCAGCTTTTCATCATGCCTCAATGTGAGGCACTGGCTTTGTTTCTTTATTTTCCACAGATAAGAACAGGGTGGATCGCAACAGACTGTGGGTGGGCAGGAAAGTCAGCATTCAGAGAGAAAAAGACCTTGTCTGTGGGAGCTTTTTAAAACTGTGAAGGACCATAGAGCAACTTTCTTCCATTCATTTGTCTGTTGCTCCATTTATTTGGTGTAAAATGTGGAGATTTTAGGGACACGTTCAGGAACGATGCTTGCTTCAATGCTGCAAAGTTTGTTGGGGACCTCCGTAATTACTTTTACCTTGTGCATTGGTGAAACTTATGCCATAAAAGGCTTTTACCAAAAGTCTGTGTAAATTTATTTCCAAGGACCAGTGCCGTAGAACAATAATCTGGGCCACGTACATATGCAACATCCTCTTACCCTTTTAATACACCCATTATCACGCCTGTACAAATAAATGAATCACAAGTAAACACAAGCATCTGTTGTGGTTAATGGGGTAATATGTAATGAAGTGTTTATTCATTTAGGAAAATCTGCACAATTTGAAATCTCATATACATACTGTAAAGCTTTCACAATGAGGTTTCTCCAAAATGATAGATTATTATTTACATCAGTTTTTTAAGCTCTTCTTGAATTAGTTTGTAGCATAAACGTAGCATAATAAATCTTTAAGGCACAATCAAGATGTCTCCAAAGAAGTTACGCTCAGTATGAAAACTGAAAACAGGATTAGAAGATCTGAAACTGGACTGACTGGTCCTAATGTAGCAATGCTTATACCATCATACGGACACTACACTGATAACAAGTGTGCCTAATTCAGCTCAACATTTATAGTGATGTATAGGCTGATCAATCAGATAGTACATTCACTTCCCACCACTGACCAGCATCTGGAGGAAACCCTGTATTTTGAAGCATTATGGGCCTGAGCCCATCTTCTTATTTTTATTCATCACAAATGACACATACCATGCCTGTGAGAGATTTCAAGGACTGTAAAATAATGTTTAAAATCAGAAGAGTCACCAGCGTGAATTAAAAAAATGGATCCCTCAGGCGACGGGTTGCATCAGCCACTATGACAGTAGAGAAGACTGCTATAGCAGCAGTAACAACACAAGAACAAATAGTGACAATAAAAGGATATGGCTGGTAACAGAGATACCGAAGAGTGAGAGTGTACAGATGCAATGTTAGGCTGCAAAGGGGCTTTTGTTTTGAAAGAGAAAAAAATAATTGACAAGTGTTGAATTGCCTGTTGGAAAGGAGAAGCTGAGAGTCGACTGTGACTGTTTGATACAGTTTATTTATATACAATACTTGTGTGTGTGTGCTGGTATCTCTCTCTCTTATCATAATCATACATTCAACACGGGCCTTTGTCTCCATACCGAGCGTCACTATGACTCATGCTGCATCGCCATGGTGACGAGCATCCCCACAGTAATCGGGTGTCATTTGGATTGCTCGGACAGACAAACCGGCACACGCAGGCAGCTGTGGTTGTTATATCATCGTCGGTTCAAGTTTCTGTTCAATCTCGGCCACGAGTGAACAATTATTTTACTTTACCGAGCAATAATTCCATGTCCTTTGTGTTCTGTGGAGATTGAGTTTGGTGTTAATGAACCGACTGCAAACGAGGAAGAACGCCGTGTGAGTTCTGTGCTGAGGGCACAAGTCGTCATGGAGCGCCTCACACGTGTGAAAGGAAACAAGTGGTGTGTGTGTCGTTTGTGTTGTAGTCCACAATAATGAAATGTAAAGAGTCCAGTTTCAATAATATTCTCAATCTGTTCTTCAGTCAAATAACACCGTCATGTAGTGTGACCAGAGATGCTAGTTTGTGTCAGTTAGTATTGTAGTTAAGACCAAGATCTTTAGGGGTTGAGACCACGTCTAAGCTAGAGTGAGACAAAGTCTCATGAACAATTAAGATATATTCAAACACACGATCTAGATCTATTAAGCTATGTTGAATTCAAAGTGTAAATTCCTATACTTTGCATGCAACCTATAGACTGCTATAGATCCAACATGAAGTACAGGGGGCACGAAGCATAGAATAGGATATTACGCCAAATTAAAAAACAAAATCAGTTTTGTATTTAATTTCTTTGTAAAATAATTTATTTCAGAAGAAAATAGCAAAGTCCATGACTTGCACAACGATTTATTGGTATTATTACTGAGTCTAATTGACTTTCAGTGCAAAAAAACCCACCAGACAAGGCTTTTATTTTCAGTGATAAGTGTTGTAAAACTGTATCATAGTCTAAGGAGCATGCATGCAGAGGGCTGATGAAATAAATCACATGATGCAGCTGCAGAATATCATTAGTATAACCCTTCATTTTACTCTTGACTGAAGACTGCTATTGTATTCTATTAGTATCAACACAGTCACTTTATTACCCAGATGTGACAAAGCATCAGCCGAGCATTGTCACACTGAGATTGTATGCGTGTTTTATCCTGATTATGTAAATGGTGATGAGAGACAAGTATTTTCTTTTTTAAGTGACAAAAGGAAAGGGGGTTGGAGTCAACACAAAGCAAAAAAATTCAAGCCTACGAATTTCTTCCACCATTATTATTGTACTCTGCTCATGTGGTGAGGTGGAAGAGAGGTCTTGTAACAACTGTTATTAAGGGCTTATTAAAGGGGCTTTGTAAAAGGCTATTGATTCACAGGAACGTTTGTTCTTTATTGTCTGATTGCACAGGAAACCTACATGAAGACGGCACAAGAAGATTCATCGAGAAGACTGCTGCTGACTGCTTAACCCAACGACAAACCGACTCAAACATGTTCAGCAAAGCTTGGTACCCATAAGGCCTTGCAGGGGCCCAGTGGGTGGGGTTACAAGGAGGCAGAGATGAACCAGACCAACCACAGGCCGTCACCTGGGGATATAAGCTCCACCCACCACTGATCGTCAGGGTAACTGACAACTGGACCAACGCCTTATACGTCGGCATCTCAACTTTCATTGGCCAACAGTACAGGTAGGAAACGAGCGGAAGAACTCAAACTTGTTTGGCTGCATCAGCCGCTTTCCTAATTATCACACTGACTTTGGAGCTGGAGGACGGGTGATGGAAAGGGGAGCTGAAGGGTCGGGATGATGAGGTGTGGAAGGCAGAGAATAGTGTGAAGTGGCTAAAGAGGTTTAAGAAAGCAAGGTAAATGGGACATGAATATTTGTTGAGGAAAGAGGAGGAAATAAGGGTGAAAGGAGGTGTCGACCGCATCTAAAAGCAAAAGTGTATATACCTTTTGCCTAATCCCACTGCCTCCCTGAGCTTAATTCACAAATTCTGTCTTTTCTCATCTCAAAGCAGTCAAAAAACTTTGGATAATAGCACATACTTTCAGACAGCGTCCTTGAAAGTATTCATGGTTTTTGCACTCGGTTGAACACAGAAAAAGGGATTGAAAGTAATTGTGTGAATGAAGCTTTAGAAGTTATAACCCTGCATACTTTCTCACCTCTGCACCTACACAATTCTGTTTGAAGTGAGTGTGATTTTTGGTTTTTGAAAGTAAAAAAAACTGTCAGACACAGTCCTTCCAATGTGGATGTTGGATAGGTGTGGGGGGAGGAGGTTTCAGACTTAATTTGGAGCATACTGAGGCTCCCCGGGCCTATGTTCCCTCAGCATCATCAGTGGCCCATGTTACAATCTGTCTGTGACTTTTAGAGATATCATGCTAACTGTCCAATACCAGACAGAGAAGTTGGCTAGTAGATGTTGCCTTCGTCGGTTGGGTTGGTTAGGCATGAGTTGTCTCTGCAAGATGACAAGCAAATACCTTTTAAAATATTTGTTTTTCTCAATGGATTAATCGACAATATTTTTTTCCTGATTCAACAACAGCATGCAGGATGTCAGTGATGACAGGAGGAGCATCTCAACGCTGATAGGCTTTCACGAAACAGCATCACAGTTAAAAAAATGTTTAATTAACTTGCGCCTGGCACAAATTTACGTTTACTCGCGTCCATTCCCGTAATTGCATTGACTTTGTATGTAATCTGCTCGCGTGAAAAATTGGTGCTGTGTTTGGTGTGAACACAGCATCAGAATATTGTATTAGCCTTAGAGAGCTAACATAATGGCTAGCTTGGTTAGCGCTAAACTGATCACAGAAAATCAAATCATCACAAAGAGCATCTGCCGATAAGGCTCCAACCAGGACATTTTAGGAGAATATAAAAACAATGTCTCTCAATATTTGTTTGGTCCCAGATCTGACAAAAGACTGGATGTAATTATGTCAGTTTCACTGCTGCTAACAACAGCATGTTCAACTGAAACCACCGCTGGTGGCAGAACAGACATGCACACATACACAAAACACACGCACACATTGCACAACAGGGTTTCCAACCACTGGCAGAAACTCTGCAAAGAAGAAGAAGAACTTAGGGCTCTACGATTTATGGAAATCATGTTCCTATGTCATTTGAATGAATCACCAAGCTGCTATTGTTCCCCCTGATTCCTGTGACCGACATCACACCAGGTGATGATAAGCAGCACAAGCATGCAGGTACTCTGGTGACACTGAAACTGCCGCTGTGGCACCAGAAGCAGCTGGTAGATCAGTTTTGTTTTACCACATGAGCCACTGAGGCACAGGAGAACATTTTAAACACAAACTAGAATGCTGATAAAATCAGACAAGCCGTGAAAGCAAAGAGTTAATGCTGAAACGATGGGGATTATCTGTTGTTTGGAACGTTTTTCATATTCAAATCTGTTAAACAAGGACACATCTTCTATGGAGGCACTTAAGGAAAATACTAAAACAGTTCATAATTGGAAGCATTAATGCGTTTGGCCATAAAAGAAGCACATTAAGTGCCCAACATTTAAAAGGTTTTGGGTTTAAAATACCTGGGAGCTACGGAGAGCTCGGCTCCCCTGAAAGAGACATTAGTTTCCCAGAAAGCTTCATTTTAACAATTTAAATTTTTGGTGCCACTGCTTTTATCTGTATCATTTTTATTTCCCTGAATGTTGCAAATGTGATGTTTCAATAATAGATATTTGTAGGCTGATGATTCATATGTAATAAGAGTAGCGTAGCTGCCTTTGGAAATGGTGCAGTACTTAGCAAGTGTGCGATCGTTTTCGGGTCACAAGTTTGGTTGTGGCTGCTGCAGTTATGAAATAAATGAAAAAAGACAGTTCTACCACATTATGGGTGACAGATCTCACTCAAAATATTAAACAGGTACTTGAAAGCATGAAGAAGAACTTGTAAAAGACACTCGTCATAATTATCCAACTAGCCATCAAACCATGGTGGGCTTATATTGTTGTAATATGTACATATTGCTCAAGATTTAGACACATTTTCAGGAGAGGATCTGTGAAATGATAAATGGTACTCAACCCGACAGGTACTCTTGTTTTCATTAAATTACAAATGTCAGCTGTGGGAATAAAGCTCATTGCCCACAACGTTTATCACCAGTTGGATGTCTGACAAATGAAAGATTATTCCCCATCTTGCTCTTTCCACATGGTTCAGAGCAGTCTGCTGTAAGCTAAACAGAGGGCAAGAATCTCTGTGTAAGTTGTTTGTACTTCAGAACTATGGATTCTTCCTGTTTGACTTTTGCTGAGTGAGTATATGCTCTACCCTCATGAGTCTTTGGGCTCCCAACAAGGAATTGAAAACAGAGTAATTATTAAACTGTGATCTTCGATATGTATCGCTCAAACACACCCTTTGTGTGTGTGTGTGTTTCTCAGTGGACGTCTTTGTAGGCGTACATGGTCATGTGAGTGTAGCAGCCTCACTGTGTTTCTCTTTCTCTCTCTCTCGCTCTACTGTTGCCATGGAAACCAGTCCTACTCATCCCTGTTCGCTGAGTCAGGAAAAGGAGGGTATAGTTGGACTGGGGTGGTCCTATCTGAATCACTAGGTGGCATCTCTCGCAAGTATTTCTACTTCGTTACTATACACCACTGGTGCAAGATTACATTAGCAATATTTGTATTTTTTTGGGCAGAGTGCTGCTTTAAATAGCTCCTTTTTGTGAGTGGCATTTGCAATAATGACTCCTTTGTGATGGCAGTTTCTTCTCCATAGAGGACAGTAGAATGCAGAGAACAGTTGGGCAAGTCCACAGTAATTGAAGCAATTGCAAATGAATCCCATGGGACTGTGTCTTCAGTCTCAGCTGAACTGAACGGAGCAAATGGCTTTTGTGAACAACTCTTGTGTGATTCCTTCCTGGG
This sequence comes from Melanostigma gelatinosum, assembly GCF_949748355.1. Taxonomy (NCBI): domain Eukaryota; kingdom Metazoa; phylum Chordata; class Actinopteri; order Perciformes; family Zoarcidae; genus Melanostigma; species Melanostigma gelatinosum. The sequence goes on along the minus strand of NC_136637.1, from coordinate 16,219,956 downwards.
GCCACGTTACAGTAACATCCGAATGAGAAAATCCTATCTTAATCCCATTTAAGAAAGCAATTTAGAGGGTTTTTTTCCAAGACAGAAGGGGTGTTGTTGAATTCAATGTCAGTTGTCAGTCATGCAGCAATGTAACAATCTGTAAATCGCCCTCAATCTGCTGCAGAGGCGACAGTCAGATACCATCATCTGATAGCAAAGACTGACTTCTCCCTGAGCTATTTGGGCACCTTTCGCTGCTTTGTCAGGAATTTCAAAGTCTTGACTTGCCTCATAATTGCAAACATCTTCAAAATGCTCCAAAACATTTGTTTAAAACTGGAATGTGTGAAACCTTTACTGAGCTGTGTGAATAGTCGCTTATGAGCTATGCCACAATTATGTGTAATAGTATTTTGCAATTCCCTTGGCATTACTCCAGGACGTTGAGTTCAGTCTGACTTCCAGTGGAAACTGCAGAGATGTAGATTATACGGTAAATTCCCAATCTACGTCCATTTACACCTGCAACACAACAACCAAAGATAAGCAGAACTTTTCTATGACACACTGTGTGAATTTCCACAGGTAATATAAGAATCATCATACCAGTGTTTATTGATAGTCATGCTATCCTATTTCACGTTGTAATGACATGAAGCAGAAGGTGTTATGTCTTGATGAATGGCCATCTTTGATGTGGCTCACACATTATAGTTGTAATCTGATTAAAGGAACACCGTGGGTCAGGCGTAGCTATTGTTATCATACTGTGATAGTGGGGTAATGTGATTATGCGCTTAGTTGAAGCATAATCAAATAAGTTATTGTTGTTGCTGAGTGACAGTTGCGTGAGAAGACACTTGCTGGGACAGGATAAAAAACAACAACCTCAAAGCCTATTTGGACTGCAGGAGTGTACGGCAGAGCTCATGCATGGAAATAAATAGAAGAGCGGTGCGGATAAGTCCTTGAACACGGTAGAGAGGGTGTGATAGTAAAGGGCTGGGACACAGAGCTGCCTGCTGTTATTGGCTTACCTGCAATCATTAAGGTAATTCCCTGTTTTGCCAGATTACAGGCAACTAGTGCCTGGAAAGTTCCCAGTTAAAGTAAAATGAAAAAAACAGTTTTGGCCCACATGGATTTTGGAGTTTGCTCAAATTATTTTCAAGGGTTTGATGAGCAGCAGCGATGAAGTAGAGTCTCTCAACCAAATTTAAAACTGTAGATATGTAGTCGCCCAAAACTGTATTTTTCCCAGGATAATCATCTCAGTTTCAATACTGCTTTCCAAACTATTAAATAATAAGACAATTAAAACTGTCCAAACTGTATGTTGGTTGAGTGTACTGTTGTCCAGATTTTGCTTACATTAGTTTTCATTTATATATTAGTTTATTCCCTTGTCTGTCCAGCTGATGCTGGTGCCATGTTATTGCAGGCTGCTCTTGAACGCAGTATTTATTGCTTCAGGTTTTTCCAGGAAATGTATGTCCCATTTCTACAAAGCCTTTGCTGCTGACCTTGTGCGACCATTAGGGGCCATTGATGAGCTCTGAGCAGTTATTTAAATTCTGTACACTCGGCTGTCATTACCGGTATTTGAAGAGGTTTGTCAGTCTTCATGTGATCCTCTGCAGGGTGGCCTGTAATGAGACATGCAGCGCTCGTTGAATTCGATCTAAACCTGTTTTGTTACCCTCCAGTAGCGTTGGGAGTTGGGGAAGTGAGGACGGAGGAGTGTTTTGTACATAGTGTTGATGATTTCCTTGAAGACTATACGTTTATCTTCGTGTAATTTAACAGTAGCACCTCTAACACCTTGTCTGCCAACACGATCACATGGGAAGGCGTATAAATAGCGGGGACATGTCTGCGTCACTATCAATGTCATTTAATGCCACGTTGTCACGAGAAACATTAACAGCAACAAAACCGCTTAGTAAGGTTTAGGAAAAAGCATCATGGCTGGACTTTGAAAAATAAATAAATACAGGACAGGAAATATTCTGGACTTAAAAGTAAAATACACACGGAAACAGCATAACAGGAAAACACATCGCTGACGTCACAAACTTAACTTAAGAAAATAAACCCAACACTGGTTGCAAGACCTGGCTTTGTTTGACCCCTTCACTTCCCCTCCCGCTCTCGTCACTCTCACATTTAATATTACATCGCTTGGTCGTATTCACGCGGATGCGTTTGCATTGCACTCTGTGCAGACAACATGGCGTACAAATGACACCAAAAAGCAGGCAAAATTACTTACAAATTTGTCGTGTCATTCATGCGCCAATTGGTGTCACGAAAGCTGCTCGTCAGCAGAGCAGCTTCAGTCCGCCGCCTGAAAGTGAATGAGCATATTTCTCCCCCAAAAGAAAATAAAGAAATTGGACAACATATTGGGAAACAGTCATCACCAACAGTTGCATTATTGTGCACAGGCTAACATGATCTGGAATCTACACAGAAGTGTGTTCATCCACGTCACCTCTATCCATCGTCATCTTCCGGTTTGATCCTCTGCTGTCTCCTCTTCCTCTCCCCAGGTGTCCTTTCCTCCTCAGCGATGGCAGAAACAGTCGCCATAGCAACAGAGAGCCTACAGTGAAGTGAAAGAAAAGAGTGAGTGAGAGGAAAGAGAGAGATTGAAAAAGGAAGGAGAGAAGGAGAAAGGGGGAACTTTAAGGCTTAAATCTGCACTTCATCCATCTCTGCCTCACAGCATCTGTCGGTCTCTCTACATCTGTGTGTTCTTCTCTTTTCGTCTTCACATAGATTGGTTTCCTGGAGGTTTCTTTCATCTATCCCTCCACCTTTTAACTCTAATCCTTCATCTATTCCTCGAGTTAAGGGCCAAGTATACCTTCTGGTCTAAGAAACATGATATTCACAACTGCACTCCCCCCTGTGTGCGTGTGTATAAGCAGCAAGACTCCGCCTCCATTGTAAACAGGGAAGGATGAGATTCTTGATTGAGGTAAAAAGTGCTTGTTCGCTGAATTATTCATTTGCTTGTTTGTGATGTTGTGGGTTGATTTAAAGCAGAGAATCAAAGTCACACAGGGTGTCTCACGCTGGGAGGGCTGTCTCGTCTTTAGATGGCTTTCATTATACTCACAATCCTGCGATTTCAAGTTCCTTAAAGGCGAAATCCACTGAAAACTATGATATTCTTAAATAAGTAACAGCGATTAAGGTTTTACTTCAAAGTCAGTGGACATTCTCACCGCCGAAATGGAAATGATAAAATGTTTGCGTGGTGTAGGCTTTGCGCTGGAGAAAGAACAAAAGTGTGTATATATATTACTGTATGTGTGTGTGTCTGTTTTAATCTCATTCATATATTCATCAGCAGGCAGAAGTGCTGACGCAAGTGAGAGGGAGAGGAGGCATGGAAGTGAGAGGCAGAAAGTGAAGAGGAGAAAGAAATCCAGAAATGTATCCATCCATCCATCCATCCATCCATCCAGAGTGCTAATGGTGATGTTTGATGTAGACATTAAACATACAACACACAGATGAATAGTGAATGTGGGGATGTAGACATTCAGAAAAGAGGTCAGGGAAAATCAATCCCCTGTTCTTCTCTTCTCTGAGTTTCATTTCTATAACATTTATTTTGGATCAACGGGCAAATAAATCCTCAAATGCGGACCAAAATAACATTGTTAATACTGACTCGCACTGTCCACAAATGCATTTGAGCTTGCAAGCTTACATCACAGTGTACCCAGCTCTCTGCTGTGTCTATCTCTGTTTGCTTTTATGCTGACAACTTCAAGAGAGAAATGAAACAAAGGAGAGAGACATGATGGAAACAAGAGATGAGGACAAGGGGAGGATATGAGATAGAAACTGGAGGATGGATAAAAGGATGACGGGACGAATTATTGACCTATGACCGCATCAGTCACTACCCATAATTCATCAGGAGCATGTCCATACTGTGGACAGCGAGCTGAATCTCACGGCTAACTAGGTGTGACATCCATCGTCTTTTTACAACTGTAAAGGGCTGTTGTACAGTATTAACAAGAAGATTACGTGCTGGGTACTTCGTGAACATGACATGGAGATGCTCACAGGATATTGTGTGGGTGTGTGTGGTGTGTTAATGGGTGTGTATACAGAGGTGTCTGGTTTGTACGTGTGTTTATGTGTGCTTGGAAAGTAATTTAACCCATATGCACCCAAAGACAAGTATGATAAGTCAAAAGGCCACAACATTTGTTCTGATTGGTCTAAAGTCTTGCCATTTGGTCTGGATATTCCTTGGGCTGGTATCTAACAGTACAGCTCTGAAATGTTTAGATCACATGAAAAGTCATACTTTTACTGTATCAATGGTCATAGTCAGAATTTTTGCAAAACGCTAAAATTGTGTCTATTACATGTTTTCCGTATGATCTTTTTTGTGTGCATAATCACATATGATCAACTTCATATGAGTTCATAGCAAATACCTGATTGTGCTTGTAGTTTCTGAGATACATCCATTTTGTTACTGTACTAAGTCGTTGGGCACACTAAAACGCATGTAGGGATTTTTATTTTTTCCGGAACATACATGCGAGGGGCTTCTATCTATTTATTCCACATGAACAAAAGTTGCACAGAGCTGCACACAGCAGGTGAAAGCATTCACTTGAGGAGGCGTTCTCCATTAGTTTCAGTGGGTTTTCAATGCACTTTCAGGAAGTGTGTCTGGACATGCACAAGTGCAGAGCCCATCCAGCTCCCGTGCCGAGGTAGACGTCTATGCCAAAGGAGCTGACGGGTGAATCAGTGCTGTATGACTCGAGGTCACTATCCAACAACTCCAACAGAAGGCCGTCTCACTACTGCAATAGAGCGATGGTCCCACTTCATAGTAGATGTCTCAAAGTCTTCCGCAACAAGTAAGGAACAGATGAAGTCAGTTGAGTTCGGCTAATAATTTAGAGATTGACTTATAATACAAGGACAATGTAATGCATTCGTAAATACAGTTTGTCAGAGCTCCTATTGGTTTATGCAAGATTTTCTCCAGTGTGTGTGTGTGTGTGTGTGTGTAGCTGCAACACTTCCAAATGAGCAGGATGGATTGAGATGGACGTTGTTTTGAAGATTATACTGTATAGGAATAAACAACCTTTAATCGGACAGTATTCGTTGTTTAACTCCCGTTAGTTTTTGTCTCACTTGAGATTGAACACTACATACAACTTGGGTTGAGCCTGATCTTCTGGTCCTCCTTTGAAGGATACAACCGCAGAGCTGGGATTGAGTAAATCTTGCCAGTAAGTAGTAGTTGCTGAGTTATCATTAATTGAAGAACGTTCTCTGATGCGTTCCCAAACACTGCTACACATGTTGAGATGCTTTGCCATCGAGGAAAGAAAAAAAATCTGTTTCGTGCCAAAGTAAAACTTTAAACTTAAAAAAAAACACGGCTTCTCTTTGCATGCAATTCCTCTCGTTAGTTCAGCAGCTCCAGTGCTTAAAGCTGTTGTCTTAATCCTTAATCATCCTAAATACCAGAACCAAGTCGCCATGGTTTACTGCACGTTTTACAGTTACCCGTCTCTCCTCATTACGTCTCTCCGTTGTCAGTCAGTCGTTCAGCCTGCTGGTCAGCCGGCCAAGCAACGAGCCAGCCAGTTAGTCATCTCAGTGGGAGCAGACTAAAACCTGGTCTCTTTCTTCCCACACCTAATACCCAGCAGGTCTTAGGGCGGACAATGCAGACGGTAACGAGCGCCGTGCACAAAAGGCCGCGACATAAACTGCAGATTTTGGCCCCAGAAAAATTAAATAAAGCACAAGTGATTGATGAAACTGTGTTTCCATGGCAACCATAGATGTTTTATATTTGGCAGGAAGAAGACAGTGGGACAAGGCAGCCTACTGTGGTGCTCTGCCCTTGTCTTCTCGCTTCTGCTTTAATCTATCATTGTTGTGCACGCACAGTAGATCATCAGACTTGTGGAGGAACAGATTATACAGCCACTCAAAGTACTTTGACCCATATGCCACCATTATAGATGTATTTAAATGAATGAAATACATATTTCCAAAGCTTTCGGCGTTGAACTTCTGTTTCAACCTTTGTTGCAACATTCAGGGACTTTGAAAACAGTTTTGGTGACGATATTTCTCAAAAGCTGCTCCTGAGGGTTTTTCCTGACCAACAATGTTAATAAGTCTGCTTATACAGCACAAAGTGCATATTGGTGCAGCTGATGCATTTACGGTTGCTGCAGCAAAACCTTTTAGACGATCACGGGCGCTGATGGCTCTCCAAACATGCAACATTTACAAATGTGAAGTTGTCAGTTCCTATTGTGAGTATTTATTCACACAATATTATTCTTTATGCACAATGTTTTTTTTTGCCCCTTCCATAAAAGTGAGATTGCGTTGAAGAGTTTTTGTTTTATTTTTACATTTGAGTTCATTTTCTCATAAGCTACAGCCTTAATACTGTTGTTGTGATAACTTAGTGAACCAAATTTACAACCCCATGGTGTTATCTTTCATAGTCATTTATGACACTGTCTAATCCATGAAGGCTTATTACTGGTGTTGTCATGTAAGTGGCTTTCGCCTTCACAGCTTCAAGTAAAGTGAGTGGAGTTAAAGTGGAGACAGAAGAAATTCAATTACGCAAGTATAAGGGTGAGACTGGCATTGATTTATAATTTACCTCATGCAAGGAAAAAGATACATTTCTCCTTTATCTTTCGGTGCTCAGGAATAGCTCTGGGAAAGCCTCTGCTCTGTGTGTGTGTGTGTGTGTGTGTGTGTGTGTGTGTGTGTGTGTGTGGCACTGTCCCTTGCTGCTTGGTGATTGGAATGGAGTTAGTGTCCCAATGAATCACATTATGATCTCCTATCACTTATTCATAGACCCATGCATTATAGAAACCTCAATGAATCGTTCACCTACATGCAACATCACGCGGTTCATGTGTGCATTGGTGTGGACTGTATGAACAGTTGCTCTGCTCTCCAGTGGTGGGCAGTATTGTGGGGTTTGGTACAATGTGGTTTTGGTTGATAACTGCTGACTTTTGAGAGATACAACAGATGAAAAACAATGTGAGGGGCTACATTGGCGGGGATGTGTTGCTTCAGGTATGGGAAAAAAAAGAAGGTTAAAAGAAGAAATACAGCGCTCACATGAAGTAGTCTACAAGGAATGCACATTTGCATGTATCTGATTGGCCACCCCAGTGCTTTGCCGGATGATGTGGCCTTGTGGTCCAGCAAAGGGTCAGCCAATTGAACTTTTTTGCCAGGTGAACCTCCCTCCGCTACTACTGCTTTCTTCACATGAACATAAACACAAGTTCTTACGGGGCACTAGCTGAAAGGACTGATGCTGGAGGACAGTCTCGAAGACACACTGAGTCCACAAGAATAAAATGAAGTAAAATACATTTCAGTTCCTCACAATGTTTTTCTAGCGACACGTTAGCCTCAGACAGATTGAAGGAAAACTTAATTAATTAATACAGATCGCAAAATCAACAAAACAGCTCTAATAACACAGCACCATACCAATAATGATCCAACAGGGGCATCTAAATGATTGTGAATATTTGTTTGGTCTCACATCTGACAGACTGTTGGATGTAACAATGTCAGTTAAACAGCGGTTGCTTGTGTCAGAATAATGTGCAATTCTAATTTTCTTCCTGGTCCCACGCACGTTTCTTTACCCTGTGAATAGTCTGTCATCGTTATATTCAGGTTTAAAACAAATAGACCTGTACACAGACGGCTTAATAAAATGACTCGAACTTGACCCAGGTGTGGCCTTGATGGTGGCCTCATAATGTGACTTTGCAAAGCTATTCATTCTTTGGCAGGCCTGCAAATTTTTCGTTGCCAAGTGATTTTGGCTAAAGCTCCTCTTACTGGCTAGAATTGCAATTGTTGCTTGGCAACATGAACTTCGTGAGCATCGTAACAGGAAGCAACTATTGAGGCTTCAGGGATTTAATGACACAACTCTTTTTGTTGGCTCTGCACCAGGCTGTCAGTTCGCTGCGTGACATCCTGCTATCTGCAGGGCACCATCTCATACTCATATAGTCTCTTTGGGAAGCGTGTGTGTGTGTGTGTGTGTGTGTTGAAGATATTAGTCTCTCAAGCTGCTTGCGAATACAAAATTCTCTCAGCAACTACTGAGACACGCATGTTTGTATCTATATGCTTTTCAGAACCGTCACCCTTACCTCAACTATCACAACTACATGAAACAAAACCCCAACCTAACCCGAGCCCTAATTTAAGTCAAACATAACACTAAAACCACGTCGAACCCATCAACAGCCCTTCGGATTATAGTGAGAACTGGCCAAAATGTACTCCGTCTGCAGTTTCAACTTGCTGTCATGATATCTGCATAGCTGTGAAATCCTGGCGCTGTGATAACATGAGCATCATTGTTGTATTTCCATCCAACACTTACAGAATAGATGTGAGGTGTTGAGAAGGAGCAGCAATTTGGTACCAAAAATAGGCGAGCTCTCTAAATGTACAGCAGCAGGGCAACCTGTGTTTCATAGCGGAGCTATGCTTGGCTCTCTATATCAGAGCTGCCCAAAATAGGACCTGTGGGCAAAATCTGCTGAATCTGAGCTGCCTGAAATAGGAGCTGTAGGCAAAACCTGGCTCTCATAGAATGAGTTTGGCAAACCAAAGTGTTACACGGAGTGTAAAATGTGCTGCTTTTCATGCATTGTGTTTGAATTTGATAACTTCTCATCTGAGTTACTTGACAACAAGGCTCTTATGAGCCTTATTAGTCTTGCAGCGCTTACATTTTGAGCAAAATCTGAGAATGTTCCAGTGAAAATGCTGCTCCTGAAAGAAGAATAAAGATTTCATTTTGTACATTTCTTGTACAGTATTTAATTTCTCCTTCACCGTCCACAGTCTGTAATTGTTGAATGTTGGTTTGTTACCATACGTTTTGACAGTGATTGGTCAATAAATAAAAAATGCAGCAAAGTATTTGCATTCCTATAAAGTTATCAATTCGAGCCAATATTGTTTTTGATGTAACATTTGGGATTAGACTTTAAGCAAAGCAGTTATTCGGAAAAAGACACAAAGCTCCTCGTATTGATTTTAAATCACCGTCTGGCCTCTTGTGGCCGAATGCTTTTATAAAACGGTGGTAACAGCACTGTATTATAACAGAGGGCACAGCTGCATGTAGAAAAAACACCAGGAATTTAAAAAAGAAGAATGTTTAAGGACCCATCAACATTTGACACAATAAAACTCTTATCAGTCTAAACTAAATAAGCAGTCAGTAACAGATGAGACTCACATTTATCCATAAATACACACGTTTATCCATTTGGACACAAGCCTTTAAAATATGCTCCTTACTCCTTTTAACCAACACTACAATTCTATACTTTTTGCTGTTTGTGCCGTCGACCATTTTCTAAAAGTATCTCACGTTTTTGTATGAAAACTAAAAGTTTGATTGTTTCAAAGTCAAACTTCTTCTTTACACCAAGGCCGTGATGAAACAGGCGATGTAAACCTTTTAAAATTCAGTTTCAGGAAGTTGTATCCCTGGAAGTAAACACTTGAATGTTTCAGTTGGTGTCTTATCAACTCTGGATTTGGACAATCCTCAAGGTGACCCAGGAAACAGGGAGGGAGAAAGAGAGGGCGATGACTTGTCGACTGACAGAGTGACCGGCTGGCCAGCTTCCTGTTTCCTCCCAGACTGTTGTTAAACTCAGTCAATCTTGGAGAGTCCCGGCGCTGCCATCTGGGTTTAAATGGAGCTTCATCATGGCTCTGCCAACTGGCACAGATGGCATAAGGATACTATGTCATTTGTCTGAGTGGAGTTGAGTACAGTGGAATGAAGTAGAGCTGAAGGTCCTCAGTCATGTTTAGTTATCAAGTGTCTGAAGTCAGTTTAAAGAGGCTGTATTTAACATCCAGAGCATTAATACAGCAGCTAACTATGAGCTAAATGTGTAGTTGAGCAATGTCTTCCTGAGCAGAGAATGAAGGAGCTCTCCCTCCGTGTGCGTTGTTGTTGTCCCAGCGCCGGCTCACCATCGCCACGCTGACAGCCGCTGAGAGGCAATTGAAACGCTCTCTCGTATCGTGCTCCTTTAAAGATTTTCATTTAAATAAACATCTGTTTAGACACTGATGGCGGTAACACAATGGTGATGGACTGCTCCCGTTATAAGCCTGCTGCTGACCTCCCTCACGCCACAAACTTCTCTAATCTCAGCTGGGATCTCTGGGATTTGTGACTGGATGATTCCACATCTCAGGATTTAAACTTAAGAATTTAAAAAGGATCATGACTACAAGCATTTCAAACTCCAGTTGAAACCGGTTTTCACGGTGATGTGGTGATAAATGAGCTGGTGCTTGTCCGGTAAGCGACGTGGTGATTTCATGGCACTATTATTTGTGTTTTGATCTGATTCGTATGTATTTAGTGTTGAGTATAGTGTATCTTAATGGACCATTGTGGGAGGGGTGCAATGGTTCATGCTATGCAATTTATGTCCATCAGCGCTGCTCAGTACCAATGCAGGAAATAATGTACTATTCAGGAAGCAGGGCAGGAAGTAAGTGTCCAACTTTTGACCCTAACCATACTGTAACAATAGTTTATTTGCTGTCACCACTATATTTCCCTGAATTTAACCGCTATAGTCACCATGTGCAGATGTGGAAAAACGAGTTACAATTGGACCTAATCTGCAACATCTATTGTTGTTCTTGTCTGAATTGCTAATATTTGCTGATCAACTCAAAATGTTTCGCTGAGGTGAAAGACTGCAGGCAACAAATTCAAACCTCTGAGCTGAGGAGATAAACGGTTCTGAACTGCACATTGAAGTTTAATCATTTAGTTGCCAAGACCAAAGAAACGGCCACCTGTATGTGAAGCGGATTTGTTACTTTGCAAACAGATCAAGGCATCAAATAGAATTTAATTGGCCTCATGCCGGCTGGGGATGAGCTCATTGGGCTCAGGAAGGCGGAAAACAGCAATCCGCTCAATAGGCTACTGACTACGAGCAGCATGCTTTGAACTCTGAGCTCCGGCTATGATGCATTTTCAAGAACCTTCCTGCAGAAGAGCGCTATCATTTACTTGGACAAGTAAATGATAGACGTTTACATTCTCAACATTCACTGAGTCCTTCCCTGTAAATTCAACTCATGAGCTGTATCTTCAATGACAGTGTGATCATCACCTGTGATAGATGGCACCATGACCTTTCAGATTCAGATTTCATTTTGGAAGCTGAAGTGTCGCGGTCAAGAGGAGGAGGGGGGGGGGGGGGGCACATTTACCCCGGGCATGAGTCCAAACACTTAGAGTCTTTTGGCAGTGGGGACAGTTGTTGATCATGTCAGGGATGTTTTTGCAAACTGACTCTCAAACGCACATCTGATCATCCAAACGTGTTACTGCTGCTGTCGCTGGTCAGATTGGAAGACCTGCAGGGTTGATCATGTCTTTGTGGAGTCCATTTAAAAAACAAAGTTGACACTAAAAGGGGCACTCTACAGATGTTACACTTGAAGATCAGTGAGTTTGTCATCGTGAGTACTATCTGGCCTTTGCAAACAGTTGTATAAGGTCTTTCTGTGGCTCTGGAGATGCTAATAACCACGACAGCCTGCGGTACTGAGCGGACTTTTGAAAGATATGGGTGTTTACGAGGCAGGGAGGGTCTGATTCTGCAGAGATTGGAAAAATATAAGACTTTCAAGCGATCAAATTGTTGGACATCTGAAGACGGTCGTATAATTGCAGACTTGGACGTGTGAGTGTTAAAAAAGTACTGTGCATTTGGAATTTAACACTGTATTCATTAAATGTATAGGTTTTAATTATCTTGACTGACAGACACCTGTGTTAGTTGAGCTTTCATTGGACTTCTGTTTTTATTTAGCGGCAACTTTAACAAACGTTCCCAGTCATATTTACAACACTGATGTTGATGTGACTTCTTCAAGTCAGAGACTGCTTATTATGCTTTGGTAGCTCTGATATGACATGGACGTGGCACAATGAAAGATGCTGTGAAGTTGTGTGAGACGTGTCTGGAGCTGGACTCATACGGCAGGAGATTGTGAGTCTGGATATCTTTGCCTCTCAAGCTTTGATTTTGACCATCTTGCAAGACTCCCAATTGTGCAATACATGTATATAGAAACAGTGCATATTCATTTTTTTGTTTTTACTTTGCCAATAAACAACCTCAAACCTCTTTAACAGGAGGCTGGAAAATAAGACATGACATATGAGTATTTGCAGTCATTTTATTACGTAGAGCTCAGCTGCAACGGGAACTTGATTGACAGATTAGTCAGTGGACAGAAAATGAATCAGCATTTATATTGATAATTGATTGAACGACTATTTAATTTTTCACAATTAAACATCCAGACATTCTCCTGTGTAAGCTTCTCAAATGTAGGGATCGATGGGATAGTAAGCTGACGTCACCTCGGAGGATCTGGAAATTGTGACTGTTTCAGCAGATTAATCGATAATGAAAACAGCCCCATAGTCTGCATATAGGGCCTACATATGCTTAGAATAACAAACTAGTGTAGTATCCAGCTCTCTCTCTCTCTCTCTCTCTCTCTCTCTCTCTCTCTCTCTCTCTCTCTCTCTCTCTCTCTCTCTCTCTCTCTCTCTCTCTCTCTCTACGGGGGATAGATGGGAGGAGACGCTCCTGCTGAATGTGTTTTCCCTGCAGCGGGGTTTACGGTAACGGAGAAGAAGAAGGGCACCGCTTCTCTCTAGGTCACGGATCCGTTCACCCGGTGTGATTTTCCTAACTGCACACTGACCTTTCTTTTTACATGGAGGCGGAGCGAGAACTACAACGAAGAGAACTGACTGAAAACGTTGTGGAACCGACTTGGATTTAAACCGTACCGAGCGATCCTGGCATGTGTCTCGCTGCCCGGGTTGATGTGCTCACCTCCTCCGTTTTCTGGCCCCGGGCTTACTAAAGATGATGCTGGTCGCGCGGGTACCTGTCCTGGTTTCACACCGGCTGCGGTGTCCACGGGGGCAACCCGAGTGATTTAAGAAAAAATTAAATAAAAACGGATCCGCCACCAGCAACTTGCCAGATGGATAACTACTCTACTCTACAACGTAAGGCATTGACTATACCTGCTGCAGTATTCGTCATTCAGTGTGTGTTAATGACCCCTTAAAGAATAATCGAATTCATATCGACATATAAGGAATCTGTGGTTCATCATCCTGACCGTATAAAATGCATAAAATGCCTTTTTATTATCCAACATATCCTATATGATTTTCTCCTGATTATAAATGTTTAATTTGGCTCATGCGACAAATAATGACATTAGTTAATATTTGCAACACGTCCTTTCTCTACAGGCTATATATAATCATATAGATTTTTTCCCCACTTTCATTTCCATAAAAATGGTCCCTATACATCATTTCATAGACCCTCATCTAAGGGCCTCTCAAGCTCTGTGATGAGCTAATGAAACAGCCATGACTGCAGGAAGAGAGGGAGAGAGAGCGGGGAGTGTGTGTGTGTGTGTGTGTGCGTGTGTGTATGTAAGGATGATATATTGTGCAGTGTCACATACCCTCCTGTCTTGACATGTAGCCCCCAGCTGTTCTGCTATGATAGCTTCATCCTTTCATATAAGACATTATCACTCTCTCACACACACACACACACACACACACACACACACACACACACACACACACACACACACACACACACACACACACACACACACACACACACACATACACACACACACACACACACCTGTTAAATCCAGCAGCCTGAGGTGTTGTAGCTTATTAGCCTATATCTTGCCCATTATTTAGCTGTATCAGTCACGCTTGTAATGACAAATGCTTGTTAACCATTCGGCTAAATACTTTATTGCTGCTGTTATACGTCACCTGCAGGTTCAACACTTTTATTGTCTGGATCATAATTTTTGGAGTGATGTGCTGTCATTTTTTTCCGCCCAGCCTTATCGCTAAACAGCACGCATAGCGAGCGTCTTTCTGACTTGCAGCCGGTGCACTAAAGCAACATAGCAAAACTAGAAAATGCATTTCCTGCTGAAAATGCGTTGGAATGCTGAAAGCTGAAATGAATCTCAAAAACATTGCTGAAAATAGATATCCAATTTTTAAAAAATTGCAAAAAGCTTAATCATTTAAAAAGTTGAAAGATTACAAATATGAAGTCATATCACACCTCTCCTGAAAGAGCTGAACATTTTGATATTCGAACGGTTTCTGTAGCTTAAAATAATTCTAGCGGGAGTGATATTTGTTGTAGTAGTAGTAGAAGTTGTCGTAGAAGTATTATTAGCAGTCGAAGTATTAGTAGCATTTGAATAAGTACTAGCTGTAGCAGTAGTGATATTTGTAGTAGCAGTAGTAGTAGAAGTTGTAGTTGAAGTATCAGTAATTAGAAGAAGTCGTAGAAGTAGTAGTATCAGTAGTCGTAGTAATAGCTGTAGTGGTCGTAGTATTTCATATAACAGTAGTAGTAGTATAATAAGAAGTAGTCGTAATAGTAAAGTCAGTTTTTGAAGTAGCAGTAGCATTCGTACTAATAGCTGTAGTAGTATTAGTACTGGTAGTAGCAGGAATAGCAGTATTAGCAGTGGTATAAGTAATAATAGTAGTGGTAGTGGTAGTAATAGCAGTAGTGGTAGTAATAATATTTATGGTAGCAGTAATAGCAGTAGCAGTAGTAGTAATAGTAGCAACAGCAAAAGTTGAAGTAGTAGTAGTAGTAATACTAGAAATATTAGCAGTAGTAGTAGTTGTCGCAGTATTCGTAAGAGCATTAATTTTTTCAACAAAAAAGCCTAATTTTGAGTTTAATGTTTAAATACAGTTAATCCATGAGGCTTTTATTTTGAAAGGGTGGGGCTGGGTGGGGGAGGGAGGGGGAGAGGAGACATAATCATAATGTTTGACACATAAACAGAGGTTATTAAATGACAGGTTTCATCACAAGCAGTTCAGTTAGAATTCACTCTCTGGGGCTTTTATTTTTGAAATGGGGTGTGGGGGAGAAGGGGAGAGGAGACAGAATCATAATGTTAGATCAACACAAACCAGTTATTAAATGACAGGCTCATCACAAGCATTTCAGTTAGGATTCATTCTGTGGGGCTTTTATTTTAAAATGGCGTGTGTGTGTATGTGTGGGGGGGGGGAGGAGGAGGGGGGAAAGACCTCTGAAGATCCCTAAGACCTGAATGACTGTATGAGAGACACAGAGAGAGGGAGAGGAGTGTATGTGCACGTGTGTCTGTGAGTCTGTGTGTTTATCAACATCACTAATTGGCTCAATCGCGAACACCTGTGTGCCTGAAGCCATTTGAAAATATTCTCCATAGAGATCCTATTGAAAAAATAAAAAGCTTAATAATTCAAAAAGTTTAAAGGTTAGAAATATAAAAAGTCATAGCACCCCTCTGGTGAAAGAGCTGAACATTCTAATAGTTGAACGGTTTCTGTAGCTTAAAAAATGAAGGAGGAGAAGCGGTGCGACGGAAGAAATAGAAGAAGTTGAATAAAGATTCGAAGAACAATAGTTGGAATGTTGTTGGAATGTTGTTGGAATGCTTAACAGCATTCCAACAATAAAGAAACAGGATAACAATAGTTGGAATGCTTAACAGCATTCCAACAATAAAGAAACAGGATAACAATAGTTGGAATGCTTAACAGCATTCCAACAATCAAGAAACAGGATAACAATAGTTGGAATGCTTAACAGCATTCCAACAAAAAAGGGCTTCTTCTAATCAAAGGGAATATTTAATCACAATCTTCAATGCAACCTATTTCAAAGCGTCTCCATCTGTGTTACCAATAAGATGAGCAGGGGTTTGCAGCCACATGCTAATAGCCGTATTTTGTAGCATTTTATGAACAGGCCGTGATGTGTTTTCAGTTTTGGTCTCTTTCTTTGGCATCAAGGAGCCCAGAAGTCCAGGTTGTAGTCTCTGTGGACAACATATAATTTTTCAGACACGTAGAGTAATCTGCCTCATTTTCCAAGATGTATACAGTCTGTAACCGTATATGCCCTCTGATGGCTTATAGTCATGGCAGACTCCCAAGTTACTTTTGGAGACTCTAAATTGATACTAAGACTGTGCTCTTCACCAACCTTTTAAAAACGTATTGAATTACCTGGTAGAAGTGTGCTCCAGTGGCAATGCAACCAGGTACATTTACTCAAGCTCTGTACAGATTTGAGGTACTTTATTGTATTTTTTTTCATTGTGTGCTACTTTAAATGTCTACTCCATTTATCTGTGGGTAAAATATCCCTCTTATCAAGTCATTTCAGTCTGAAATTGAGGCCCTTAGGTTCGATGTGCTGGAGGAATATATTTCAACCTTTCAACGCGAATCAACTTGTTTCAAGAATTTCTAAAACTTTTTCATGATTCTATTGCAGCAACGGCACTTTGGTCTATCATGATTCAAAATACAGACACTCATGCCGTAATCATATTTTAAACAAGTTAGTTTAAATGAAAGAAACTTTTGAAAAAAAGGTTTTTAGGAGTTCATCTTTTACAGAAATTTATCTCAAAGAAATATGAATATAAAATCCTGTACATAACAGCATTTGGTCAATGTCTTTTTCTCTACACTTTAAGTACATTTGCTGATTATATACTTCTGTCCTTTTACTTCAGTTGGAGTTTGAATGCAGGACTTTTACTTATAATGGAAGACACTTCCACCCTGCTGCACTTGCCATGAGTATTTGTGGTATTTAGGAAGCTGTTCGGATGCCAGCTGTTATTAGCAGTGTAGCTTGTCCACTGATTGATCAGTCAATCGACAGAAAAGTAATCTGCATCTGTTTTGAAGATTGATTCATTGTTAAAGTATTGTTTTCAAGCAGGAGGATATAAAACATATATTTTGGGGTTTTGGACTGTTTGTCCGATGAATCGTTTTGAAGAGGTAACGTTGGGCTTTAGGTGACTGAATGTGATTCAGTATTTCATGACATTTTATAGACAAACTAATTATTGATTGATCGAGACAATAATAATGAAAGTAAGGTGCAATTGCTGTTATGTCTTTGGTTGATCCCTTTTATATGAGATGAAAGCATACAGTGAGATTAAGAAAGAGAAGCAGAGTCCATATGTGAGACAGTAATGATGGTGAAAGTTATTATAAGGTTTATGGATATTCTTTTACACTGTACCCATTTTAGTCTAGCTATAGCTGTACCCGCTCGTCCGAGTCCTCTCATGTCTTGTGTCTGAATGGCAGTCAGCACCTCTAGTGTTGAGAGGAATGTAAGAGGCTTCAGATGCAAGACACAATAAACGCATTAACATTTCCTCTTCAAAGAGAAAACTTGCAGGCCGCTCTCTGTGCTGCTCCGCTGTAGCTCTGACAGGACACTGCTGTTCCTGCTGCTGCTGCTGATGCTGCTGGTTGCCCAGTGACTGTATCCATGGAATTGGCTCCCATCGCCATGGTGACGGGCCAAGGGAAAGAGACCCAGTGAGGGAAGAAGGACAGAGATATACCAGCTCCTCTGCAGTGTGTGTGTGTGTGTGCATGTGTTCTGATGATGAGGATGAAATGTGATGTTACCAGGGGGGTGATGAAGAGTCTAGTTGGATTAATGAAGCCACAGAAAGCGGTCTCTGACGGTCGTGTCTTTGCCACAATGTGACCAAGAAATGCTCTTTGGAGCTTCGAAGAGTGAGACGGCTCAACACGGAAGCAAAGTATTGAGGATATTTTCACAAAACGTTCATTGTTTGGCACGTTCTGAACTTATAGATGGATAGAGTAATGAATATATATGGCAACAATTGGCTGATTGATCTTTTTTTATGATAGAGATGAGAGATAATAGATTAATCATTGAAGTAATTTCTTAAGCACTACACTTTAAAAATGATGTAATTCCATCTTTTCCAATATTAAAAACGTCAGCTTTTTTCCCTGTTTTATATCATCATAAACTGAATATATTCTGGTTCTTGACCTGTGTCTGGACTAAAGAAGATATTCCAAAGCATCAACTTGAGCATTTTTATGGACACTTTCAGTATTTTCTGAATCAACAATCAAGTAAATGATGCTCAGATTAATCGATATAATGAAAGCTATCGTGAATTACGGGCCACTTTCCAAGTTTCAACATTTTTTCTGAGAAGAGATTGTGATATTTTATTCTGTCATAAGTTCTTTGTAACTTGACTTCCATCTGACCAAAGCTGCAAACATTTCACAGCCATTGAAGCCTATATGGGGACGGCATTTTTTGTCCCGATTTTGGATGATGGACTTGAAGCATTGCGCCATGTTTAGACAGAAACCACACGCTTACAATGTCATGCAATGTTGCTGCATTTTCTAAAACCTCCAAATCCATGTTAGGGAACCTTTGCAGGGTTTTTAGAGAAGCAGAGAGGAGAGGAGGACGAACAGACAGAAACATTATCCTCTTGGTCACGGGACGTATTGTAGATTCGCACCGGCTGCATGTTGCAAGCTGCTCTCTCACAGGATAAATTCATCTCATCCATTTTGTCAATGTAGATGGTTTAATGTGACTTCTCCTTTTGTGCGAGTACCGACTCATGTGAGAGCATCCGTTCTGTCCCTTCTCCAGTCTCCGTGACAGTGTTGCCATGGTTGCATCATGTACATTGTTCTCTCCAGGGTGACATAATTCTTTGGCTCGAATAAGAGAGGATGGACAGCCCTGTACAGTCTAACAGGGGAAGGATTGTACTTCATCCAATGCTAACAGTGCTATTTTTGCTCTGGCTGTTCATTCGTTACTACATCATATTCAAGTTACAAGTCTGAAAACAACACAGTGAAAATTATCTTTTCGACAGTCCATTGACATCGTGCCAACAGCTTCAATGTCTATATCTGTGGGATATGTCACAGACATGAAACACTGACCAGTTATTTTTAACTAGACACTTCCTGTTCCCATTTTAAAAAAAAGCCCTTTAAAAAGTGTTTTTGAGGACAGGATCCCTTCATTTGTTCGACTTTTATTCCTGAAATATTTGCAGGACAGCTCCATAAATTAATACCATGCTTTTAACTGTACAACATTATTATTATTTACAAATGGCAATAAGCTTCTTAACTATTTAACGTCTAACATAAATATAAATTATATTTATAATAAAATGAAATGGCCATTGTGAGAGGTAAACCAGAAACAAAGGGCAGTAGCAGTCACTTTTGTTTTGTTGTTGGTCTGATATAACAAGACTTGTGAAGGTGGTATCTTGGGCTCTGGGAACATATCATATATTTTCTGACATTTTATAACCAAAATGATCAGTCAATTAATAATTTAAAAAACAACAAATAAATCGATAACGAAAATAATCACTATTAGTGCAGCCCTATTTCTTATATTATTTTGAACAGTTTGCATTGCATTTTAATTGATTCATTACTCATATGTTGAATCATAGTTGAACTTATATTATTTTTAATTCAAACTGGAATACATATCAGAAATATTATGTCTGCAGCATTGTTCTTTTAACAATCTGCTATATTGTCATTGTTGTCATATTATCATTTTCCCCCCGTTCTTTTGAGTGGTTCTGAGCCAAGGTCGTACCCTGAAGTTCGAAATGCCCGTTGCAGCGGTGTCATGTGATTCCTCAGGCTTCACTTCAAGACCCAGTGTCCACAGCTGTGGCTCAGCAGGCATCTTTCTTATGATACAGTGACAGGACAGGTCACACAGCTCCTTGTATTTCTCTGCCACACAAAAGGTCTTTCCTTATCCATCGTGTCAGCTGCAAGAACACCAAAAAGGACCTGTCACTGACGAGGAGGAAGTCAAGCAAGGCTATGTGTAGCCGAGTTAGGGGTCCATTTCTGAGGTCATGCAGCTTCTCAGGGGACAGTGGTGGGGCAGCGTGGCAACATATGTGCCTCACTGCTGTTTCATATAGAAAATACAAGGAGACGCTGCTGGGATTCACATAATGTGGTGGCAGTATGTTTTGCACTTCTACAATAGACAAATTAACAGTTTGGCAGAAACCATAGGTAACCTGGCAGGACTGTAGCAAGGTGTTTAACACTGTGCGATAGGCTCAGTGTGTGTGTGTGTGTGTGGATAGCTGAGTCTTTCACACTTGTCCAATGTGTCTCACAGTATGACCCAGTGTTTCTGCTGAATCGGCGAGGTTTGTTTGTGTACGTGTGTGCAGTTTTATTTACCCCCATGGCCGACAGGACAAAGCTTCTCTTTCCACCCATGACCCCATTTGTAATGCCTCAAGTCTTCACCACTCAGAGAAATCGTCATGTGACTCTAGTTAGGGCATCATACATAGTACGTACTGTGCTGTGTGTGGATATGGATGACACTCCCAAGTAGAGTGCATGTCGCCAATGATCCTATGGGTTGGGAAATCTATTTTCTGCTTGTTACTTTTTTTCGCAAAAATGTCATGAAAGGCAGCGGTTTATAGTTGATAGTGACAGGAAGTTGATTCAAAGAAAGGCAGGCATGTTACTCAAGACAACATTTTGCAGGACATCAAGTCTCCTGAACAAGAAATCTTTACATTTGAACAACCTTTATTGGTAAAATAGCTGTAACATCACTGCAACGCGCAGGACTTCTGGGTTTAAGCCCAAAACTTGTCCATGGCTGCTTTCAGACATGCATGACACCTTTCTGGCAAATGTGCACCGTCTCCAGTCCAGTCATAAATCATTACCACGGTACCGCCCTTAGCTTTGATTGATAGCTGTGTTCTTATTCCAGCTTTCTGTTCAATGGAAACCACAAGCGTTGCGTCAAAGTAGATGGTAAACTAAAATAACTCCTATCAAAGCTCTAAAATTAGCTCAAAGAGAGCATTGCAACAAAGCGATTTATCCCCTTCCTGGTTTCTCACACCCTGTTATAGAGGAAAAAAACTCAATTAAATAATTTTTTGTTGCAGTGCAAATGTGTTTATACAGCAAACAAATACTGTAGCTGACTATGATGTTTGAAAAGTCAGTCCCTTGTAGAACACAGCTGTCCACTCTTAGATTTAACTTTACGTTTGAGTGGCAGTTTCGCCCTGGGTGCAAAACGTTGTCGCATTCTATTGAAAACCTCTTAGCTGTCAGGATGCCCACTACAAATGCTTTAAATTATGGAAAAATCAGTACTCCTTCTGATGTAAGTACAAAATTGTTGGCTTTCCCAAAACATGTGCCAAGTCAGAACTGATCCAGCAATTGCTGGAAATGGGATGCAAAGTGTGACGGTCTCACAGGAGGAGGCGGGTCTGCCTGCATCCTTTGCTGGTTGGTCCACGTGTTGCCGTGGGCAACCCAGTCTCCTCTTATTGGGACAAAGGCCTCCGGTCTGAGGTCTTTGTTCGACGACTCTGAGTACGGGAGACAGAGAGCGACCCTAGGGCCTCTGTTAGAGTCTTTAAGATCCTCTCATCCATCATAGCTTTTATCATGGAGGTAATTTGAAGCTATTGAGTCTTTTAATAATGACCGTGTTATTGTAGCAGAAATAGCCACGGCCTCCATAAATGAAAGAGCACCGATGAGATGGGAAAACGTGTGTTTAGAATTAGTAGCGTTCTCAGTTTTCCTCAGCATTTTGGGATAATTGTGACTTGAGAAACTTTCAAAAAAACAGAAGAAGAGAGTGAGCAGAGAGACAAATGAAGGCAGTGAAGAAGAATAAGTTGAGAGTAAGAGAGTTATCACTCTAAATCCACAGCATCTGCCTCCTGTCCTGCTCTGTCTGTCTCGCCTCAGCTGTCACGGGCTATCAGACAGGAAGAGACGTGAGAGATGGCTCGTCTGAGTGGAAGCCGGGGTTCGCTGCTCTTCGCCATTTCATCATCTCAATAAGACAGCTTATTCCTCTGTAATCACCATCTCTCCTCGTTTATGTGTTTAGGTTCTTCCTTAAAGGGGAAGTCTGGCATTTTTCTAACTTTTTGTTACTGTCAACAAATCCCTGGACAAGACCCAAAAAAACACAACAACACTCTGTTCAGCAGCCATGTGGCTCTCAGTACCAACCCAACATTTATAAATGGCAGTGGTAAAAGAAGTACTCAAATCTTTTACTGAAGTAAATGTAGCAATAGCACAGTGTAGACATACTTTGTTACATGCAAAAGTTATGCATTCAAAACTTAAGTTCAGTAAAAGTATTAGCATCAAAATACTTAAAGTACCAAAAGTAAAAGTATCATTGTGCAGAATGGTCCATTTCAGAATAATGCACATTATATTATTGGGTTAAACAGTGATTATTGATGTATTAATGTGTTCATCACTTTCATGTTGCAGCTGGTAAAAGTGTGGCTAATTTAATTACTTTATTTCAATCAGGAAAGGGGGGGCAGGGTACACATAGAGGCAGACAACCATTCACGCTCACCTACGGGCAATTTAGAGTAATCAGGTAAGGTGGGGGGGTGGGGGGGGGGCGACATGAACTTTCCAACACTGATAAGTATCTCACAATTATAAGGTTACATTTTTCAGAAAGGCTAGATAAGTTTCAAAAACAAGCCGGAGTTTGTAGCAAACGTCACTCATTGAGGACTATTTTCAGCTGCAGATTTGGTGCACTCGTGAGTATTTCCATCAGCAAATAAACTCTGTGTGTTGTTGATAATGAAGGAAAATGTCACTCAGTGCAACAATGTGGCTCGTTGATGTGTTTTTAACATTTGTTTTGGACAACTATGGCAGAGAGGAATAAGATATTTCAGGCTTTAATACCCACAATACAACACTTATTAAGGATGTAGATTATGTTTTTTTTGTTGCATTGTGATTGTTTAATCTTGCATTCACGAGGATCTTTTGTGTCGCTGACATTGGTAGTCCACCACTGCTTAGTATAAGACGGGGAGCGAGAGTGAGGTCATCTGCTTTGCCCAAACTGAGCTGCTTCCACCAGCAGCATCAGAAGGGGAAGTGGTGACTTGGCATGATGCCACTTCCTTTTAGGCTCAGAGGAGGGAAATTTATGGTCCACTCTCTCTTCAGTAGCAGTCGGTAATGAATGATTTGACAGCAAGGAACTCCTCAAACCACTTACTTTTCCCCAAAAGAAAGAATAAGAAATGCCTCAACCCAAAAGCAAACAGTAACAATGGACCTTTTTTGAGTTGTCATAACAGGAAACACTCAGGTGTGACTAATAAGATTAATGGAACAGAGCCATCATTAAACTTCTTGTGCTTTGACAAGTGTCTGCCGGAGAATTGTTCTATTGTTACGTTTTAATGTCAAAAGGGTTTATTGTTATTTTAGAGAAAAGAAGATGACACTTTGAAATAATACGTGACATTTTAATGATATTTTTGGCTCCACACGCCGCTCTTTGGCTTAGAGTTTAGTACAGCAGGTCAAACAGTCCTTACTATAATATGACTAACGGAAAGCATACCATGTGAAAGCGCTGTGAGACACGACGAGATGAGCCTCATTTTCTCTCAGTGAGCACGATCTGAATGATGCTCCATTTAATGATTCTCTTCCTTTCGTGAGTTCATCTCGCGGATGAAATGTGGTGCGGTCATTTTGTTTGACAGTGTTTTTTCTTTACATTTGAGAGCAAAGTCCCCCAGCTCACTGTAGGCACTGATGTGTGGAGAATATCAATAGACCACTCCACAACACGTGAGAGCATTAGACCAGTGTGTGTGTGTGTGCAACATACTGTGTCACTGCGTGTGTGTGTGTCTGTATGCCCATCCATGAGTGTGTAGAGCAGCATGTGACTATACATACACACACATATATATATATGTATACAGTATATATATATGTGTGTATGTGTGTGTCCAAACCATTACTGCTTAATGCATCATTGACTTCCTCTTCATCGCCACTTTTTCGTCTTTGTATTCTTCTTCTTCTTTATCGCCTTCTTTCCTCTTCTTGTTGACTCTCGGCCCGTAGCGTAGATCATGGCCCAATCCCAATGTTCCCTCTAAGCCAAGGCCTAAAACCCTGAACCCTCGGAGACTTACTCATGTCACCTGGTAAATGGTTGAGTGTGAGAGGCTGTGAGGGCTTTAAATGGTGTAAATAGGAATGGGACAGCACGTTACAATTGTGGGTATTTATTTTATACTTTGTACTCCCTGACTTGAACGTCTTCCAAGGCTCTTTCCTCACAAGATGAGAGGTAATTTCAAATAATGGAATTACTAATAGCCCCGGAAAGGGTTCTCAAAGGGCTCAAAATGTCTTAGAGAGAGAGAGAGAGAGAGAGAGAGAGAGAGAGAGAGAGAGAGAGAGAGAGCTCAATGATTTGACAGTGGGACATAACTAAACCCTCACACCTCAGTCTGTGAGTGTGGAGATTGGGATTGGGCCTATATATCGCAGCAGTATATGTAGGCCAGCCCCCACAGGTCTTATGGGCTCTATAGGTGTCCATTTCAGTGCCTGCATGGCAGCTGTCCTGCTGCCTTCAACACACAGTCTGCAGGGCTCATTTGAAATTAAATTCTGCCTGTTGACTGTGCACCTATACACTACATAGTTTTCAGTCAGGGATCCCATGTGATTGAACATTGTGCTTTCTTTACACAAATGCCATATATTGGTTTTGGGAAGCAATCAAGAACAGCACTTACCAACCTTTTTGGTTAAAAAACGAAATGTATTAATCATCTCACAACACCTCAGGTTCATTTTGTGACGCTTTTTAGGGGTCACAACCCCGAGGTTGGGAACCACTGTTATAGATTTTTTTTAACGTTGCACTTTTTCATTGAATTTTCTGTTGTTTTGTAAGCTAGGATACCCTGGTATTATCCATGTGTAGTGGCACTGAATGGGATGGGATAAAGATTGGCATAGAAATGGATTATGTATCGATGGACGGACAGATGGAAGCATGATGATACATATTGGTTTAAATTGTTTCAAAATGGATTGGTGGCTTTTATCTCAAATATTTTGTTCCACAAACGCTTGAAGGCTTATCCGATGCCATAACAATGCCCCAGAGTTCATGAATGCTGTGAGAGAGAATCTTTCAACTCTGGAAAAGTTATCACGATGACCATCTTTTTATCATAGGTTACCCCTCATTGGCATGTAATTCTCCATTGAGGTAGTTGGTTTAAAAGTCTGAACCACATATAAGGAAGCTTAAGCCAGTAGAGAGAGGAAGACAGAGACACGGAGAGAGGTGGAAGGGTGGGGGAGTGACACACAGCAAGTACAGACAGTATCACAGCGCATTTGTGGCAATGACGTATTGTTCCTTTTTAATGATGAGAATATTCACAACTTAAGTGTGAAGATTCAGAGTTAATTGTTCCCGCAGTAGCACAAGCTTTATTCCTCATTAGTTTGACAAAGAACAATGCCTGATTTATGTTTCTTTTGAATGCGCTCTGAATCGTGATAGCGAAGTCCGACGGTGCCCAGGTGTGTGGGAGTGAAGTGTCTCACCCTTGACTGACTGGCCTGAATTTGCCTTGTGATGCCCACGTCGCTGTGGCGATGGCATCGTGTTACAACGTTTTTCCAGAGCGCCTTTTGTGTCGTGACTAGTGGGCTCAACACCAGTGTGTTGTCATGGAGCTGCCTCCTCGCTCCGACTGGTCTCCCACTGTCTCTCTCTCTCTCTCCGTCCAGACAGGAAAGGTGTCTGTGGTCTGTTGGCGCTGATGATGATAACTGGTGGTGACTGCTGCTGATATGGAGGTGAAAAGATGATGATGATGCATCCAACATTCATCAGAATGAGTCAGTAGCTGTGACTGCCCTTCAGGTGAATCAATGTTTTTTTTTAAAGGTGTGAAGATGAATATGTACTTCCTGTGAAGTCGTCTATCGTCAGTTAAACCATGCTAGTCAGGTTAGCCCGGCCCATATATCCAGCAGCATCCGAATGGTGGTCACAAATGAGCACAACTCAAAGGCCTTCCCATATCAATAGGATCTCCTGTTAGGGGCAACACCGGATATATCTACTACATCAAACTTAAAAAGAAGACATTTCAACCAGTCAAATTAAGGAAAATAACAGAAACCTTGTGTGAAAAGGCCTTTTTTTAAGGCCTTTGTGCCATTTGATAGTGAGGGTTGAGAGATGACAGATGTGCAGTGAGAGGAGACATGCCGTGCAACAAAGGTCCCCAACAGGACCCCGTGTTGGGATTCAATGGTCAGCATCTTAAACCTCTAAATCCCCAGGACACCCACTGATTGTCCCATACCCCGTCAATACTCCAGAAACAACAATTCTCTGACATTTGCTCTGTGGATCAGCACATCCCAGCTAGTGCACTTTCACTTTCTCTCCATATGCAAGGTTAAATGTGGGCTATGGCCATCAGTGTATGCAATGCTGCTGGTGTGCTGGAAGCTGTACAGCTTGTGTACTCTTACATCTGGTGAGAATGCTCATAGACTCATACACAAAATATTGTCCAGTACACAAAGCCCAAAACCTGGCTCATCAGCTGACATATTTTACACACATTTTACACCTAGACTCACTGAGTTGTCAGTCCACAGATTTACAAAATGTTATGCAGTGGCTGGTTGAAATGATTTCCATTCCCAGTCCTCTTTCCTCACCTGAGGGACTGGTTCAGCAGCGCTGCATAAAGCTGTCAAAATGGTGCTCTTAGCCAGGCCTTTTTAATGGTTTAATTGTATGTTATGGTAATTTTGGGCAATTGAGTCCCCCGGATGCCATGGCAACTGCTCACAGTGCAATTCCCACGGACTGTTAAGGAAGGCTTTAGGGATAAAAACGTACTAAAGGGTGTTTATGCAAATGAAGGCTGTCGTGCAGTCAGAGAAAAACATGTAAAAACCCTGCGGGCAGAGTTTGCTTCAGGAGAGGCCGTGTTACTTCACGGGTTCGATTCCTGCAGCAGATAGTGTGCGTCAGCGTTGAAGTGACCTCCAGCAGGACAGTGAACCAGACACGCCTCTCAGGACAAGGGCATGAGGTGAAAGATATCAATGCAGAGATGAACAGCCACAACATCTTATCTGTTTTCATTTCGAAAAGAGGCAGAGAGGGGACAAAGAAGGAGGGAGCAGACGATCGAGGGCTGACAGAGGCAGCAGCAGGTGATAGATGGAGCGAACGCATGGATAGAGATCCAGACAGTCATGCACAGCTATCAGCTGGCAGTAAAAAAAGAGAGAGATTGACTCCTCGCCAGGGCGGAAGAGAGAGAATGAGAGAGAGAGAGAGGGATGACAGAAAGATAGAGGTTGTTCCAGATAGCAGCAGGTTTCACAGTGTGTACAGAGAGAGTTTTTCAGGTGAAGGTGAACCGTTCTATTGCAATCAGGACGCTGTGTGTTCTGTATTCATGAATAATGAACTTGAATTTGTTGGGTGGCCAGAAACACAAAGTTACACATTTTGATGAACGCTAATGTTATTCTGTGTATGCACGATGGGTAAATACAGTAGGCTTTTGTCTGCTGACAATATCTCAGCGTCACAGGCGGGACTGAAGAGCGATGTTCCCTTTTAAGATTTTGCCATTTGAATTCTTTTCAGAGGCCTGAAGTAGTGAAACGATCTAGTATTTCACAATAAAAGTGGAAAACTGAGTGCAAAGTCAAGCTGGAAATCCACTGATTTAAACCTCATGTGCTGTATGGATTGGAGAGGTAAACATGGTCGACACTGCAAAGCGATGTGGATCAGTCTGTACTCGACATGAACTGGCACATCGTATGTTGTACCTCGAGGACAAAGGGTTCATATGCAGTCTTCCAAATGTTTAACTAAATGACCCTACAACTTGTAATAACTAGTGTCCCTCTGTGCTTATATGATCTATGAATAGTTCAAAGCTTCTAGGTCAAAAGCTGTCAGACGTGACACTGTAATAGTAGATATGTGTGTCTTCTATTGCTTTTCTCTCCTCGGGGCTCTGAGCGTTGGACAAGCAGCTGGCTCACCAGCACCGCAAGGTGACCTCAACCCGCTAAATAACACACAAACAGACACATACACGCCCACAGAAACACGCTCTTACAGACCGACATTGACATCCAGAGTCAATTTAAAGGCCTCATTGTCCCTCCTGTCTTCTTTCAGATTAGTCATCGATAGTAATCCAAATTCCCTTTCATGTGATGATGTTTTTCTCATCCGTGTTTGGTTATAAAACTACAAATGAACACAGTGAGTAGTTGCTTGAAAGCAACAGTTAGTTATTTTCATTACTAGCTTTGTCTTCCTCAGAGGGTGTTTGTGTGATCAACGGACATACTGTGTATCTGTTATGAAGTGTCATTTGCCTTCGTAAAACATCTTAAATATCTTCAAGTGTGTTTTTCAGTGCAGTCGGTCACCTCTGAAGATTTGGTTATCAGCACACCTGACTGCACTTATAAGCATAACATTTGTGATATAAGTTTACATTGGACAGTTTGTCCTAGTTGGGACTATTACAGAAACAGATTCGTAAAACGAGGATTCGTTCATCTTTTTCTTTTATTCTCTTACATGTGGAACTGTGTCCATAGGGCTCACGGTGCGATAAAGAAATGTCTAAAGTGCTCTCTTATTAGGTTTTAGCATTTATTTTCTCCAAGAATAACCATCCAAAACACTACTGAAGTAGCTGGTGTGCTGGCAAGTCACAACGTGTTGCACATGTATGTATTATAATCAAAAATGTACTGAGCAATGTCTCTTTTGAACATGACCTGGAGATTGCAGACCTCTAATTTA
This sequence comes from Melanostigma gelatinosum, assembly GCF_949748355.1. Lineage (NCBI taxonomy): Eukaryota > Metazoa > Chordata > Actinopteri > Perciformes > Zoarcidae > Melanostigma > Melanostigma gelatinosum. The sequence continues at coordinate 16,191,169 of NC_136637.1, read as the reverse complement.
TACGTTGCACAGCACTAACAAGGTCACCGTGAAGATATGAATGCGTCTGTCATGTGCTCGATTGAGGAGTTTGGTCAACGTGACAAGATAAGCTTTTTAGTTTAGCAAAATGCAGAGTAAAGTTATTGTTTACTTTTTCTCCTGGCAAACTGATGATTAAGACCGGAACACACAATCTGCTGAGATTTCCTCGTTCTCAAACAAGATGATAACTTCATCTTTCCAATGAATCTCCTCCGAGAATTAAAAAAATGGATGTAGATCGAGACGCTCCCGTGGCGAGGAAGAGAAAAGTGCTAGATTTAAGATGGCTTCCCTTTCTGCCTCTTGCTAGGGGGTTGGGATGGAGGAGGAGAAAAATAGTTAAACACAGAGACAGACGGAGCAAGAGAAGCCTGAAAGGGAAGAGAGAGAGAGAGGACAGAAAGAGGAGATGTGCCGGGGCGTCTCAGGCAGATCTGGGCCACTGAGCACAACCCTGTAAGAACAGAGAGGAGAAAAAAAGAAAATACTGGCCTGGAAACAGGAGAGAGAGAGGGGGGGGAGAGAGATAGAGACGGCAGAAGGAGAGTAGAGGCTCAAATAAAGTCTCTCCTCTGTGAGCTTTGCAGATACTGAGGAACAGTTGGATGAGGGAAGCCTTTAGATGAAAATAAGTCGGTCTGTTGATGACAATAACTTAACATTGACACCTAATACAGTTTTATAGTTTCTCTGATATTTAAAGGGTAATTCCAAAGTCTTATAACTGATCCTATGTTTTTGTTTTATGTTTGTTTTGCCCATTTATTTTCTTTCAAAGCAAAGGCCCTTGGTACTCACTGATGGAAGAAGTACCGGTATTCTGATCCTTTACTTGAGTAGATCTACCACGATTACATTAATGTCAAACTTCTCCATTAGAATTAATGGTCCTGCATTTAAAATCCTACTTGGGTAAAAGTACAGAAGTACAATCAAATGTACTTGACATTTCAAAAGTATACATGCTTCAAAACAAAAAGTGATGCGTCAGTGAGTAAGCAGGATTTCAGCTCCTGGTTTAACTGTTTGTTGGTCAGTGGTGACCAACCTACGGGTCAGGCCCCTCCAAATTCCCGCAGTGATAAAGTTGTAATTTGATGAGAATAAAGTCATAATACTTCAAGAAAAAAACAATCGACCTGTTCTACTGCTGTGCGTGACGTTTGCTTTTTGTCCACACACATAATAACTTCACCACCTCCGATAAAGTGCAGCTCACAGCCGCTTCCCCAATATTTTCAGTGGGAGGCCTCCTGCAGTCTTTTGACAGTCCCAAACAGAGCAACGGTGTCAATAAGCTCTTTGATGAGTAAATGAATCCTTTCAGGAACACTCTCATTAGATGACAGACGCAAACACAAAATGCCCTGCAATAACCCAGATATGTTCGTCTCTGTCGCGCTGCCTCGCTCCGCCTGACTGCTTGTTTATTTGTCTTTATTGCGTTCTATTTATACAGCCCACTGTTTGTCTGTCTGACTTTCTGTCTGTCGTTTGTTGGGATTTGTCACAACTTTCCAGTACAGAGTGAAAGTGCTAAAAAATAAATTCTTCAGGTCATTCTGGGGCTGGAGTCTCGGTTTTATTTGTTCATTCGTGCATCTGAGCGGAATTGATTCCCATATTTTGGGTGCAGGTGAATTTTCAGCTGCTCTGTGTTTTGTTGTGTCAGTCGAATTGTTATTTTTAGTGTCAGTGATGGAAGGGGTCATTGAGTTTTGCAGAAATGCCACCTGGAGCCACTGTGGCAGACGGATCGGACAGGTTGCGATTGTGAAAACGCCCCGGACCGTGATTCATTGAGAGTTGTGTGCTTTTTCCTTGAGACTTTGTTCTCACCAGGAAAGAGAAAGCGTCGGCCATTTGTTTAAATACTTAAAATGGCATATGGTTGTATCTTCTTCTAACTTTGTGAGTAATTCCCTCAGTAGCATAGGTGGTGGCGCCCCCTGTCTTTCACAGGAGATGCCCACTCAAACGAGTACGCATAAAGGCTATTATGCTCACCGCGCGGCTCGTTGCAGTATTTTCTGAATCGTGACAGTCATGTCTGAAAAGCCCGGAGCGCGTGCACAGCAGACGCCTAGTTAGAAAAATGAAGAGGTGCTCGAGCAAGTGCTGCGTCAAATTGCGAAAGCCTTCGCTCTTGGCGCGCAAGCTGCGATGACGTAATTTTCTGCCGTCACTACTGCAAGAATAAATGTGGATGGTTGGGCTTTCAAAGTGTGTGACCATGGCTCTTACCTTCTATCAAGAGGCACTTACTCACAAATGGCAGGGACATTTATACACGAGAACCCTGAATGACAAAAGTCAGAAAATAGATTTTGCTGCTCCCTTAGTCACTAGGTTGCTGTTGAACAGCTGCATGGCATGGCCTCCACTTTTCTTTTAGAAAATCACCCAAAACATTTCATTGATAGCAAAATGGATGCCGATTTATTTTCTGTCGATATATTAATCAATTAACGGACCAATCGTAGCAGCTTTAGTCTGCATAGGTGAACTGACTATTGCCCAAGAATTGCGGCAGTGTATGGTTGATTGCGTGCAGCGCAATGTCTCAGGGAGACATCGATTCAAATTTAGAAAGTGCACAATATGTCGCCATTTCCTCCCGGACCGAGTTCGTGCAAGGCGTACACTATAAAACGCAGATCGGCAGAGATCTTTTCCACACGGGGTTTGTGTGCGAGTAATTGCAGAATTGCGGCAGTGTATGGTTGATTGCGTGCAGCGTAATGTCTCAGGGAGACATCGATTATTGTTTCAATGTATGTTTTAAATCTCCTTTACTTTTGCCTTTATACTTTTAATGGTTTCATGTGAAGCACTTTGAATTATCTTGTTGTTGAAATGTGCTATACAAATAAACTTGCCTTGCCTTGCCTTGCCTTGCCCAATAGGTGTGAATGTGAGACTGCAGACCTGTCTCCTCGGGTGTGACCATGAGGTGGGTACAGGTGATGCATGGATTATTGTCCAGATGTTGCTATATTCATTAAACTGATGCCTCAGTACATTGGTTTTATCGTTAAAGCAGCTAATAAAGATACATCACAGAACAAATGATCAGAACAAAAGTAGACAATTAACTGTGTGTTTGTCTGCATGTGCTAGTTCAGGTAAGTGCTGTAAGTGGTGGTTTAATGAACGTAAAAAAAACAACTGACTGCTAGTTGGCTAACCGCCTCCCACATACACAGTCTCACACACACATTCACTATTCGGGGATTTGCTTGACAATGTGAAGCACTGGGATATGAAACAGGATCTTCCATTCTCTCTCGCCATCACGTCTCAAAGTAATCATGAAACAAGTGAGCCTGTGTGTGTGTGTGTGTGTGTGTGTGCGTGTGACTGTTATTTTGTTGGTTCATATGCGTCAGGGCATTTTGTGTGAGACTGTTTTTCACATGTGCTTGTGCGTGACACTGTGTGAGAGAGTGCAGAAGCCTGGGGTGAGTTCTGCAGCGTTTACACCTCTACACCAAAAAAAGAAAGTCAGAAAGAGAGACGTGGAAGCTCTTATCCAGGTGCCAAAACAGTGTCTGATATATTTGAGTCCATGTAAAGCGTCACCAAATGTGGAGCGATCGCCCACTGAGTGCAGCATGTTCTGTTTTATGAGAGAGAGAGAGAGAGAGAGACTTGTTTTTTGACATTTAAAGTTTATTTTGAATTAAAAACAGGTTGGAATATTAATAATACACCCACCCAACAATCGAAACACTTCTTCCACCTCTGGAAGAAGTGGAAGACGTATGTAAATGTGTGTGTGTGTGTGTGGCTGCTTGTGTGTAGTGTGTGTGTGGGCGGGTGTGTGTTAGCAGTTCTTGGAAAATGTATCACTACTCACATCTTTGTTTCTTTAATGTAATTATCATTGCACTGATATAAACATAGCTACATCATTTGAATGTGTGTGTGTGTAACGTGCGTGCTGGGAGCTTGCACATGTAGCGCTGCCTCTGCAGAGTCAGTCTGCTCTGTCATGCTGTTTCCATAGCAGCAGCGAGAGCCAACACTGCCAACCACGCTCACTTCCTAGTTTCACCCCATTGGTGCCAGCTCGCTCTGACTCTCTTCCTACCTTTTTGGGGGCGGAGGGGGGGCTATGTGGGGACTGGATACACTTCAGTGTCCCCCCCTTACGTTCATTCGTTTAGACAGGGTCAACCAGGGCACAAGACACACAAAAGAAACACAAAAGAAAAGCAAAGATTTTCAAAATCGGGTCCATTTTCTTTCACAGAGCATGATAACCATAAATAAACAGCTGCATGTTTATTTTTTTTCACTGTGGTGTATTGTGTTGAATTGGTCACCTTGTTGTCATCTGTCCCATATCTATCCATTGAAATGAAATCCATAGACTCGATGAACCACTCTAGACCGAGCAGCTTTATGTCCTTCCTGTTCTGTGTGTCCCGTTGGTCCATATTCTGGGTTCTATGTGGTAAAATCCACCTCTGCAGACTTGTGTGTGTCATGAAGCTGACTGCCCACAGACAGCACTCATTGCTGCCCATGTAAACACCTCCCATTTCCTCCTAATATTTGTCATTGTCCCCACCGTCATTGCCTAATTCTAATGGGTAACATTCACTCTGCTCTCTTTTTCTCTGCTCTTGTGACCAAAAAGCTGTTATTTTTAGTCTAGTCTGTCTTTTCATGCTTAAGCTGTTACGTCAGTAGACTGTGAGTGCAACAACAAGCGGCTGCAGTATCAGTGGCAAATACAAACAAAGTGTTTAGCAGACTGCAGGCCGATATTCATACTATTGATTTTGCCATTTTGGAGGTCTTAAAAGACAGTCTAATTGCTCAAAGTTACTTATCTACATGTCAGTCTGGAACACAAATGTTTGTTCTCCTCAAAATAAATAGACTTTGAATAGAGTGAAAAGAGTGAGAGAAAAAAAATCAAGCAAAGCCACACAATTACAGTTGCTAATAAATGAGCTTATAACACACTTAATTCCCCTTTGATCTGTAGTACAGATCTACATTAAGGTTGTATCAGCTCTTGTCAGTGTTGCTGGTTTCGGAGTATTATACGGGTCCATCTGCCTCTTGGCTGGGATGTCGAGCCCTTGATTAGAGGTTGCACCAAGCATTAAACTGTTGTCACATCTTTGGGAGTCGTGTAGCTTTCAGCCAAGATAGCACTCAGACTGCCTGCTTACTCAGCCGATGAATGCTACCTCTAATGTGCAACTATGGCGAAGGAGTGTGACATCTACCAGAAGTCTAGAATATGTAGGCCTGCTACACATGGGATGTATTTATATAAATGAATGTCTTGGGTCACATTTCTGTTGCTTTGTTCAACCCTCTTTGGTGCAGAGGATCTCGTTCAGAGCGGCAGGACGCCTCGACCTGTAAATGTGTATTCTGCTCCAGGCCAGTTGATGGTGAGTTTGCTGCCGCTTGTAGTCCAAGTTCTATGAAGATATTGTCACGGGAGTTCACAGGTAGGACCCAAACGCAAGACCACAGGAGACAGAAGTTAATATTAACAGGTTTTATTTAGAATGTGTGACGGTGTGGAGCCTGTGGTCCGACACCAGAGTAGGCAGATCGACGGTGTGAGTCCCGTGGCTCGACACCGGAGGGCTGGTAGGTTGACGGCGTGAAGTCCCGTGGCTCGATACGAGAGAGGAGGCAGATCGACGGTGTGAGTCCCGTGGCTCGACACCGGAGGGCTGGCAGCTTGACGGCGTGTGTAGTCCGTTGAACACAAGGAGGGCAGAGCGGCGGCGTGTAATCCGTAGAACACAAGGAGGGCAGAGGATGCCACGGGGTTGAAGCGGGTGAAAGACGGTACGACAGGACAACCCCAGACTGCAGGACCAGAGTTTATATAGAGACAGGAGACTCATTAGTGGGCCCTGAGTCTGGTGTGTCAGGCTGCAGGAGGTGATCGGCTGGAGTGTCCTCAGCTGTGCACAATCAAGGGTGCGGCCATGGGAGGTGTCTGGAGGCAGAGGACAACCACAGAGCACATGGCACACAATAACAAACAGGGGAATGACAGGACACATGAGGAGAGGAGATCAGGGGAAACACACACCGGGTCAGACAGGGATCCTGGATCCTGACAGATATTCAGTTGTAAACTGTATTGCATCTTCAGTTGTTTTAGGTAGGGATGGATGTGTGTTAAATTAATCAATATATAGGATATCAACAGGTAGGAAAAGAGGTAACAGGTTCCGAAACACGGACAAATAAATCCAAAAATAAAAAAATAAAAATGTCAACACAGTCTCCAGTACATCCAGAAGTTGCACAACTCTTCCCCACTATTACACTAGTTTTTGTCTCTCTTGCTTTGACTGGTGAGTCAAAATACCTTCAGCTTGAGCTGTCAAAAATTGGAACACTAATTACAACTTGACTTCAAAATGATTATCCCAATATTGCAGTGACAGCCCTAAACATTTCTCACTGAGCGCCATTTTTTAATGACCACGACAAACTAATGTCCATTCTACTCTCATTCTGTTTCTATGGCTTTAGCCCTTTTGCAGCATCTGTGTGGCAGCCCGCCACATTGACATTGTACTTGCATAGAGACTACAAGGGAAAAGTAAAACACATGACATGCTTCATGAATTAGTTTCTACACTTCTCTTCCCCAGTGGCTCAACAGACCTTTGTTTACCTTTTGGCTCTAAACAACGAGGGGTCAGACAAGAAGCAGTGGTCCGAGGTGTGAGCTCCGCGAAAAGCCCCGACTGCTGGGTTTACACATGCTGTGTAGACAAACAGTAAATCCCAGCTCGCCCCATTACGCCCGTTCTGAGCGTGATAAGGGTGTATTGATTTGAATGTTCCAACCCTTTTTAGATAAACAGTCTGGAGGATCTGCGCTCTTTTTTTCTAAATCTGATTTCACTGGCCTTCACTAGAGCAGATAACATAGTGTCCTCACAGTGCTCAAGTCTATCTTCTGAATTCATCTGGTCACACTGTGCAGGACATGTGTGTGTGTTTATAGACAGATAAAGCTGCAGGTCCTTATCTCGGAGCCTCCTGGTCTCCCTCTCTCTGCTCTCCACGGCTCCTCGTGTTCATGTTCTCTCCCTCCTTTTCTCCTCCTCCCCTTTTCATTCCCCTCTGCCTCCTCAGCTTCGCTCCTCGTCACCTCCTCTCGTCCTCTTACTCCATTTCTCCTCATCACAGCTGGATTTCAGCTCCAGATCAAACAGGAAATTGAGGCAGCAGTCAAGATAACTGGAAATTCGCTCTTTGTTCTGTTTGAAAGAGCTGGCATTAAAATGTCTTCATTTGTCAGTAGATTGAGTGTAGTAAGCGTTTGGGTCTGAAATGATAAAGCTGAATGATAAATCCTCACTCAAGGATTTTAATACCCGTAGTTATCCTACTCATAACATTCAGCTGCTGGCTTTTTAAATGGAGTCATGTAATGGAGTGACGGAGTGATGTCGCAGAATTACAAAGGATTCAATCAAATTACAAGGCTCTGGCTTGTTGCTTGAAGAGAGTCACTGTGTGTGTGTGTGTGTGTGTGTGTGTGTGTGTGTGTGTGTGTGTGTGTGTGTGTGTGTGTGTGTGTGTGTGAGTGTGTGTGTGTGTGTGTGTGAGTGTGTGAGTGTGTGAGTGAGTGAGTGAGTGAGAGTGACAGCAAGAGTTAAACTGGTTGACGAGTGATGCCCGAGATTTCTACACCTGCCTGCCGGTCATTTGAAAGCTATTACAAAGTTTATGCTGATATAGCTAATACGAAGCTTCAGCAGTCTGAGTTAAACAAATAAAGTGGTTTTTTTCTGAAATGACGGCCTTATTGTCTTTCTCCCTGGTTCTTTGCTGAGCTGCGGTGGGGGATGATAACGCAAACAAGGGATTATGTACTAAAAAGTCTTATACTGTGGAAAATCCCCACTTGATTTTACTAACTTAAACTTATGAAGCCTCATAATTATTCATTACTTTTTTAAAAATGTTGTCCGCCATCTCTTCCATTCACAACACATGAAAAAGGAAACTCTTTACGACCAGTGTTCACAATTACAGCTCCATAGTTAATCTCATAAAAACATATTTGATGCTGGTTTGATATTTCAGACTCTTTTTAATCTTTTAAGGATAAAGCCAGACCATGTACTTGGTGCTGTCCCACCAGCAATAGTCTACACAGGCACACAATGAAATGAATGAAGACTGCACAGATTCAATGCGCCTGTTGATGTGTATGAGTTCCGTCAGGCCCTCTGAAATAACACTAACATCACCCTTCTCTTCCCCTCTTCTCGCCTCTATAGTGCAGTGTCTGGAAATGACCACTAAGCGGAAGCTGATTGGCCGGCTGGTGCCGTGCCGTTGTTTCCGTGGTGAAGAGGAAGTGATCTCAGTGTTGGATTACTCCCACTGCAGCCTGCAGCAGGTCCCAAAGGAAATCTTCAGCTTTGAGAGGACTCTGGAGGAGCTCTACCTCGACGCCAACCAGATTGAGGAACTACCCAAGGTAACGCCCCTGAACCCTGTTGACCTTGTCTCCAACCTCAAACCTCAAAGCCCAACTTGCTGCACATACCTTTTTGACCAAGGCCAGTCAGTCAACCCTAATGTGGTCCTTGCAAAACCAAAGTTAAAATCCATGGACTAATAGAGTGCAGGGATGACGTATGTTTGTCGGCCAACACTGAAGTTAGCATTGCACCGGTTCCCTCGTCAATAAGCCAATGGGATTTTTCCATTGCAGAAAATAAGGTCCATTGCAAACGCAAGTTTATGATACTTACACTATTGTACAGGAAGACACAAAAGAACACCAGTTATGATGTTTGACTCACTTCCTGGTTTTAAGACTCATTTCTGCAGCACCCGGGTGGCGCCGAGGCCATGCTGGTTCTTAAACAAAAAGGGTTCATCCTCTGTACAGTTCAGAGTCAGTGAACATTGCAGCTTCATTGTACTTCGTCAGCCTCAGGCGTACTTTAACTGAATGCTAACTTTTGTCATTTTAAAGTCATTGGGATTCTTCCCCATGTTCAGCATGACTGCACAAAGTTTAAAGTCAATCCATTCAAAAAGTGTTGAGATATTTTATGCTGGACAGCTGTGAAGACTTTGCACTGTATAAATAATATGTTCATGATTTGACCGACCGAAAACATTGTCATCCCTGTAGAAAAGTCGAATTTGAAGAGTCTTGAGGCTGAGACAAGCTGAAATGTTTCCATACTACAAACATCATCCCACACTAGACATCATCGAGTGACAGGAAACACGGGGTGAAAGAGAGGCAATGCCCTGACAATATTTCAAAGACAATTACAGGTGCTGTTTATGGGAGCGCTGTCTCATGTTATTGATATCCTGTCCTGGTTTAAATGACAGAGGTGGTGAATTGGATTTCTAAATATAACCTGCATGAATGGAGACAGTCTAATAGGGCTGAGTAAGTGGGGAGCCCGACTTGCATTCAACAGACAAAAAGCCTGTATGTTTATGTGTGTGCCAAGATTGTATGAAGGCTGCCGCGGCTGCGAGAGTGATTGGCCTTTATGTAAGTGAGTTGGAGAGCTCCTGAAGTGTGTGTGTGTGTGAGTGAGGGATTGTGTCTTTAAGTGTAGAGGCGTGTGGCCTGAATCACCTGGCCACCTTTCCATGTTTAGCTGTCTCGCGCTTTGGCCCTGGTGTTCCTTTTGTTTTTGCTCTTGACAGTAGTGGCAGTCAGGAGGGACAGAGTAAATGTGGCGCGACACATTTTTTAGATTGTTACGGATGAAGACATCATGCCCATCTGAGTCTTTCACAGGAACTTAGCTTACCTCAATTTTAAAAACGGCAAACCGGATTTCATGTTGGTGGACGAGAGAGGCCGGCAGAGAATACCGGCCAACGGTAACGATTGCAATAACATCCAAAGTTGAAATATTTAAACTTTTTGCTATCCTCCGCAATGGTATTTAGAATTGGATGTTATGTGGCTCCCTCACACCGGAGAAACTTGTTTGCAATAGAATATTAAGAGAAAGCTGCATTTTATTGCAATAGATATCGATGGTAATTTGAACACAACATGGGACAGTTGTCTGGGGGACTGCCCTTTGGTCCAAATGCCCATTATCCCGAAACCCCAATAGTTCTAAAAATGTATTTTTGGCCTGAAGTCTCAATTAGTCTGATGGCCCGTTACACGAAAACAAAAGTCCACTGATCCGAAAATACACAATCCTGCCAGCCTTACTACTTTCCAGACTCTGTTAACATATTGCTGAATTTAACAGACGACATATAAATCATAACCTAAATTGTAACGTATGACTCTCATAGAAAGACTTTTAATTTCGGCTGATTTTAACTGCTCTTCTGTGAACGGAGTCAAATAAATAACAGTGGGCTTTTGTTTTCGGGATAAAGGGCCGTTGGACTATAGGCTTTAGGTCCAATAGGACCAGCATTTTTATGCAGCCAGCATAAAGCAAAAAAAATTTGGCCTTGTTTGTTTGTTTGTTTGTTTGTTTTTCGTATTTGTAGCATTTCTAGATTTGGATAGCATTCCCGTTCATGTCAGTGGTTTAGTCTGTTGTTTGTGTTTTTTGTTGGTATGTTTCAGCCTGTCTGTACTCACTCCTACATCTTTCATTGTAGTTTGGGTTTTGTCCTGAGGGGCCACCGTATATTGGAGATTAAATCTGCATTATTCATTGAAAAGCAGCTAAAATGGCAAAACATTATGTGATGCATGACTCCAGCTGACTTCCTGGCTTTCTGTACTTCTGTATCTTTCTACTAAAGGTCTGTGTGATTCTGCCAACAGACTATAATAATCCATTGTTTCCCCTCTGTGTTTCCACAGCAACTCTTCAACTGCCAGGCCTTGAAGAAGCTGAGCATGCCTGATAACGACTTGTCCAACCTGCCCACCACCATCGCCAGCCTGGTTAACCTCAAAGAGCTAGACATCAGTAAAAACGGTAAAAATCCTCTCTGTGATGAAAAGATGACAAATTCAACCTGATCAAAGTTAAACTCCATTGAAAACTCACTGGCCCTCTCAACTGCACTGCAAATTACAACCACGCCCAGATACAGTACAGTGTATGGAGAAGAGCGGGCAAGGAAACAAACAAGGGTAGCACAGATCTCGAAAAGCTGAACGCAGCCCAGAATGAAAATAATAATCACAATTATCTCACATCCAAAGTAATATGACAGAATGTGATGCTGTCTGAATACTTGCAAAGATCACTGGAGAAAATAGCTCCCCGTCTTTATAGAAATGCACTCCACAAACACATTTGGTCTTCCCTCTCTGTCTCTCTCTCGCAGGTATCCAGGAGTTTCCCGACAATATAAAATGCTGTAAAGGCCTGTCTGTGGTGGAGGCCAGTGTTAACCCTATCACCAAGTAAGACACAAACACTCACCTTGTGGTATAACTTACTCTTATCATGACCGCTGAATCCCTTGGAATATCCGGGCCTGTAGTTTGATGGCAGCCCATTTGAATGTTTATCTACAGCACTGACTCTATCATCCTACAAATATACATATCTCAAACAATAGGCTTATATGTCATCTCCTTTTCATTGAGGACCAGTTTGTAGTGAGGGTGAAACACTGTGTTCCATGTTTTGTTGATAGCGCCAATTGAAACAACCGGTTTGAATGGACTCAGTTCAAGATGTAACGGATTGTTTGATGCATCTGCCATGTATTTAGCTGTTTTTCCCTGTCAAGAGACCGACACTAGTCTTGTTTTTTTCTGCTTTTCCTTGTATTCCAGTCTATGCATTTAAAGCACCACAGCGGCACTTCATATTTTACAGTAGTTTGCTGCATCCACAGACCCTTAACTGCCATACAACCATATACATCCTATTGGCTCAGCTATGACTAGACAATAGAAGATATAATTGCTACAATAAAGTGCTGATGTAGTTCACTATTGGAGCATCAGGTGTTATGGTAGTACCGGTAATTGCTGTTTTGCTGTCGTCGGTGTCATGTCCATGAAGCACAACTGGACTCAACCACACAGTAAACTGCAGACATACAAGTTTATTTTACTGTTTGTGTGTGTGTGTGCAAGAGATGAGTCATCTACAGGCTGATGGCAGCGAGCTGTTTTACGGGGTTGTATGGGAACATATTTGAATCCATTGTGTCCCTTTTAAGGATGCACATTTTCTTTTTTTCTTATTCTTTTGCATTTGTTCTTTTTTTTTACTCTCTTCCAGACTCCCAGATGGTTTTACGCAGCTCCTGAATCTGACCCAGCTCTTCTTAAACGATGCCTTCTTGGAGTATCTGCCGGCTAACTTTGGCAGGTAAAGTGATGCATGTAATTGTTAGTGTGTGCTTGGTCCTGAGCATTTGTGTGTGACTTTGTTGGATGAGGTGTTTTTACATATTTCAGGCACCACAGACTCTAATTCAGTCAGTGCCGCGAGTATCAATTGTAAAAGGTCCTCATGAAAAATATGGGTACGTCCAGGTTTATCATCCTTTAAACTGTACTGTGCTGCACATGATTAAAGGATGTGTAGTTATTCAAAGATGCTGAGCTTGCCCGATAGGCCTGAGGCTTAGTTCTTGTATAGACATTTATCTTTGGGGCATTTTTTATGTTAGGGCCAAGTTTTCATTTCTCAAAAAATATTAGTTTATTCCTCTATCCATTCAGTCATTCTTTCCTCATCCTATTATCCCATTAATATATACTTCCGAGCACTTTGTGAGGGTCACTGTATTGTGTTTTTTGTTCATTGTTGTCTTAATACTCCATTTCCAACAAGTTGCTCTGCTGGTTTTATTCAGTTATGATGAGTGAGGGCAGCTGATACCTGTTAGTTTGTGATGAAAGACATTTCAAATGAACTCCTGTGGAAGCACATACGTTAAAAGTAAACTAAATTGAAACACTTTCATGGAGCTGATCATCTATAATAATGTGGATTAATCTTTGGTAATCAAACATTACCAATCAATTAGTATCTATCATTATATCACTGATTCGGATACAATTCCTCAAGTTAAAATAAGGATAAATAGGGCCTGTTTTTTGCCACATTTTCTGTTACAACTGTTGTAGTAAGAATTGTTGCGAGAGAGAATTAATAAAGTATTTTAAGTTTTTGTTTCTGTCTTCTGTTTGTCAGACTCTCCAAACTACGGATCCTGGAGCTCAGAGAGAACCACCTGAAGACCATGCCAAAGTAAGAATCACTGCCATATGCATGTATGAGAAAAAACAAACGAAAGAAAAAGAGAGAGAGAGAGAGCGAAAGAGTTAAGACAACGTTGCTAACACGTGTTAATCTTTGAGCACATAAGCGTGCGTCCTAAACACTCCCACCATGCAAGGGCAACAGTTGGGATGAGACACTAACCTGCCACAACCCAATAATAAAACGATTCTATTGGAAGACTTTCTGAAGAATCTTTGTTTTCTGTAGAGAAGACATCACAGTTGATACTGTTTTGTGAATGCATTGATACTTTGTCTTTCATAGGAGCAATTGGCATTCAGTACACAATATACTGAAGCCAATGTGGGCTTACAGCAATTTGCAAAACTTGTTTTATTATTACCGGCCGCTATATTTCTTAAAATATTGGCACTGCATGCATCGTCATTGGCAGATTATTCTATGGCCTCAATTTAAATTATAGCAAATCAGAGCCACAATAAACAGAAAATTGCTGCAATGCTATAATATTATCACGTGCCATTTTTAACTGATTCAAAGGTTTCTTTTGTTCCTGTGAACTGCTGGGTCGCTAATTGCTAAGATGCTAATATGCAATTAATTATAATAATTGGAATAAGAGTAAAAATACAAATTAGAAAAAAGGCAAAGTTTAAAAATACATACAGAATACATGTAATGTAAGTAATACAATGCTAAACTGTATGTTTGGCTGGTGTTTTGTTGTGCTGTGCAGTTTTTAATTTAATAAAAGTATATGCTGTAATGTAATGTAGTTGTGCTAATCAGAGTATTCTCTCCTCTCAGGTCCATCCACAGACTGACACAGTTGGAGAGGTTGGATCTGGGTAGCAATGAATTCTCTGAAATAGTGAGACTGATTGTATTTTGAAATAAAGCATATATTAAGTGTTTGAATCTATATATGTTTGACATGGAGATTATCCTATGATATCACAGAAAGCTCAAATGTGAGAGTCTTAGTCGTCATTTACCAGATATTTATTGCTAAAGCGAAGGAGGAATCCAAACAGAAACACAGATGCTGTGTCCTGTTCAAAGTTCACATTTCAAGACCCAATACCACATATGGTCTCACCGAGGCCGGAGCAAGTTCAGCCTACTGTCCTTTAGTCGGACCCTGAAATGGGGCACAGTGACATGATGGAGGAAGAGAGGGTTGGATGGAGGCGAGCAGGATATGACATCAGGGTCGGACAGGAAGTCGACTTTGACAGGACTAGATTGGCTACATGGTCTGGTTCCTGGCAAGAGAGAGAGACCAATGAGAGAGAGATTGCCAGTCTCACCCACTCTACCGGCATTTAAAAACAAAATAATAATGTATGCTAAAGACTTGGTCTGAAGATGCGCTTAAGATATTATTATTATCTGTACATGTTCACATTAGTGCTGAGATGGTGTCCTTTGATGTGAATGAATAATTCAGTTGTTTTCATACAAGTAGCTGCATAACTGCATATTGATGCCTACGTGCTATGCTGATACTGATTCCTCTGTTTGCATGTTAGCCGGAGGTGTTGGAACAGATCCACAACCTCAGAGAGCTGTGGCTGGATAACAATTCTCTACAGTGTATACCAGGGGTAAGAACACGGATGCGTTACTTTCGTCACGTTTTTATTCCTTTTGTGTATTTTTTATCTCGTATGTTGTTTATCGTTGCTGTTGTTCGCTGCTGCTGGCTGGCTGAGGGCTACCAAACGAAATGTCGTTGTATCACTACAATGACAATAAAAAGCTCTTCATCTTTATCTTATCTTTCAGCTCTTACAGGGACAACAAAGCAGCCCTGGAGATATTTAGATGATACTTTCTTTCAGATATTCTGCTTATCTGTCTTTTGCCTGTCAATCAATTTTTCTTTTCTCTCCCCGCCCTCCCGGCTGCAGACGATAGGAAAACTCCGTCAGTTGCGGTACTTTGACTTAGCGAAGAACCGCATCGAGACGTTGGACACGGAAATCTCAGGCTGCGAGTCCTTAGAAGACCTGCTGCTGTCCTCCAACATGCTGCAGCACCTCCCTGACTCTATAGGTACACACACAAACACATACACACATGCACACACAAAGACCCAAGTTGATGAAGCTGTAGCAAAGCATTTAAATTCCCACCTATTTAGTTCCTGATCGGGCAGTGCAGTAGACTGCAACAGAGGACTGTGGTTGTACTGGAAATATCACAGGTGAGAGTGGTTCTAGCTGTGCGAGAGTGGTGTAGCACAGATAACTGAAAAGAGTAATAAAGGATAAAGGCTGGTATTATTCTATCTTTTTCTGACTGGAAACAAATCCCATGAAAAGACCAAGAAGAGAAGGTGTAAATCTAAAACCATAGACACTTTCAGTAATTTACTAAAGCAGCTGGACACGGTCGTCTTATGAAATGATACTCAAACAGGAAGACATTTTGCATTTGTTTTGGGCTATTTTTAGACTGATTAATATGCATTTTGTTGCGCTGGGGAATATTTATGTGCAGCAGGTTGGTGTATGTGTGATTGACACATAAATAGATTTCGTGCTAATGAAAAAACATGGCACTCAGTGCAACCGTGTGGCTCATTAATGGGTCTTTAATCGTTTTTGGACAACACTGGAGCTTTATTGTGAAGAGGAATGAGCTACATCACGCTTTGGCAACACTGACAATAACCATTAGTATGAACCAATCATCGTTTGTTTTAGTCTTTTAATGGGGTCACGAGAAGACAAAAATAGAATATTGCCAACTCTATACTTCACTTCTACTTGTGTCAGAAAATTGTTCTTCAAAAGGGGCATTTCAGAGCTCAGCGTATATTCTTTTCAACAGCATATGTGTGTTTGTGTGTCAATGTGAATATGTCTGTGTATGCATATTGTGCAGGAATGTTAAAGAAGCTGACAACATTGAAGGTAGATGACAACCAGCTGACCTCACTGCCTAGCACCATCGGGAGGTAAGAAACACACACACACACACACACACACACAAAAAAAAAAGAAAAACATACAATAAAGCCATGTACACTTTAGCTTTTTTTTCAAAAACGTATTTGTCAGATTTTCTCAGCAGGTTTATCTTTGGTGGGTTGTTTTCCTTGTTTATTGCTGTCAGTTGCTGTGTTGTTATGCTGGCTCATGATTGGGGGGGGTTCTGTGTGTTGTGTTTGCTGCGTTGCCGTGGTATTAGTGCGAAGCCCAAGCAAGGGTGAGTAAAATTAGCCTACTGGATCCAGGGGTGCGTTCAGAGACAGATAGATGTTCAACTGCGTTACAGATACGTACACACAAGCTCATAACTGCATGGGATTGTGGGAAACTGCATGCAAATTACATGCAAACATAAACTTTAAATATTTTTAAATATTTGAATCCAATCTACATTCTTAATTGAACATGTTCAATACCCGCCCTGCTCAAATCTGCAGGGTTGAGATGCAAATGATTGCATGTAAAATGATTAGAGTGATTTGATGAAAATAATTCTTATTATAATCCATCACAGTCCAGATTCAATCACATAAACCTTTGAAAATTATTTGAATCAAGCACAAACATTTTTTAATTCAGAAGCTTTGTCAATTAGTTTTTTGTTTTTCATTTTCTGTATACTTTTGACGTTGCTTACGATCATAACAGTCTTCTCACTTTGCACACTGCAAATAAGAACTCCATGATTGATAGACTTTGTAAGAACAGTTGAGTAGTGACTTGGATAATGCTGCTAATTATTGTGTGAATCAGTTAATCTGTGATGGATTACTTTCTCCTCAAGACTATTTAACATCCAGTGACATATAAATGCCACTCTTTGCAGCACATTTGTATCAGAACGCTCTGAAAACCTTTTGTCTTCCTGAACAAATCCCGGGTTTTAGCCTCAATAAGTAACACTGTAGATCCATTGCTTCCTCACTGATTAAAACAAAAACACCTGAAATGATCATTTTCTTACCCCTCTAGTTTTTAAGTGTTACTTACTCATTCTGAATGGGATCATATTTCTACACCTCTGGTTCTACATCTGAGCAACTCTACATTCCTAAATAAGATATTATTTTACATTACTAGACAGATACGTGTATGTTTCGGCAGAATTTATGCCTCAGGCAATACTACATTCTATTCCCCTCTAGCTGCATCAGTGCAGTAGGATATATACTGTATAGTCAATCGTATCAATAGTCAAGAGCTGAATCAGTCGTTATGTTTCTGTGCATATATATATATATATATATATATATATATATATATATATATATATATTTTTTTTTTTTTTTTTTTTTTGTGCAGCCTATATTGGTTTCAATAGAACCAATAAACAATGCAGTAACTTTCATGGGAAGAGCAAGTACATTCTCATTTTACTTTCAGCCAGTAATCGTTTCAAGGCCATAGCTATATTGCAGCTATAGAATTAGGCCACAATAAACATGTATACGTACTTACGCCAGGTAGCCGTTTAGACAGCTGTATCTGAGTTGACTCTGATGTAAAACATTTAGCTGAAGCAGGGTTTAAGTTTCTTGCTGAGCATCCTCCCACTAAAGTATTTATGCCTCATACACAAAGGAGATCTAAAAACATGTGTGACACAGTGTCTAACCACTGAGCGACTGACTGTGTTTCCTCGCAACACCTGCCATTGAGAATAAGCTCATGGAGCCGGTTGGCCGGCGGCAGCTAAACAATTCTTAGAAGTGCTGTGAAAAAGTCCTATTTGACACGTTCAAACCAGCATATATTTGTGGGAGAAGTGGGAGACATTGTCATTCTTTTAAGTGGGAATACAAAACAATGTTGAGAAGAAAATAATAAACGAGGTAACCATAAATCTGCATCTATATATAAATCTCTCCTCCCCTCTCTCCTTTCAGACCGTATGGTGGCCCAGATGGTCCGGTCTAATGGGAGTAACAGTAGCAGACTAATGCAATGTTAACAGTGACAGAACATTAATGTAAAAGTGTTGTCTCATTAGCATTAGCCTGCTGTTAGCGTGCCGCTAGGCCAAGGATGACAGTCAAGGGGGGTGGGCGGGTCAGGGTGTCCTGTAGCGGGCCTGTCGTGGATGTTACTGTGATTCTTGGTTGAGGGAAGAAGTTGAGATCCAGGTTGAAGAATTTCAGACATCAAAGGGGATAACGTGGGAAAGAGAAAATGCGTGGTCAGCAAATGAGACCGGGTTAATGTAGGCAACACCAGATTGGTTACGTCTTAATCGATTGCCTGATTCTTCAATGTGATGATCCTTTCCTTCTCTCAACACTTTCTCCCTTTTAAGTTGTCGCTGTAAAGACAAATTGACCTTTTGACATTAACATGTTACAGGATGAGGCTGGCGCATTTCTGAATTTTTCTTACTGTCAACAAATTCCACAAAAGGACCAAAACCAACACTGTGTTCGTCCGTCTCTCAGCACCATGTCTGTGGCATTCGGTTCCTGAAGACTCAAAATAATAACTGTTCATTCCGCAAACTGCTGAAAGATATCTGAAACCGGAGGAGATAATGCATTACTTTGGAACTTTTTTCATCTCCAGTATTTTACACCAAAGGCTGGTGTATGTGGGAATGACTCAAAAGAACTACAGTGTGTGTGTGTGTGTGTGTGTGTGTGTGTGTGTGTGTGTGTGTGTGTGTTTATGGTGACATGTCACATGTCACCCAGTGCAATGTGTGTCTCATTGATGTATTTTTAACTAAGAAGCTCTGCTGCACAGAGGAATCAGCTGTATCAAGCTTTGGCTACACAGACAGTACTTCACAGTGGGATGAATCCATTCTGGGTTCAGTCTTTTCCCAGGATTTGTTGGCAATCGGAAAAATAAAGAGCAGCACCATCCTTATCCTTTATAACCTAAGTCGCCTAAGTAACCTAACGTTCCAGCAGAGATTTTGCAGCCTGTGGACTCATTTCATTTCTTTCTCTGTCATATTCTTTGTATCTCCTCTTTTCCTGTCACCCAGTCTGTCTCTATTGGAGGAGTTTGACTGTAGTTGTAATGAGTTGGAGTCGTTGCCTTCCACTATCGGCTACCTGCACAACCTGAGGACCTTCGCTGCTGACGAGAACTTCCTCTCAGAGCTGCCGCGGGAGGTAGGAAGATCCACACCTGAGGAACACGAGCACATCCTCATTTTATTTAGACCTGAAACAACAAGTTGATGAAACTATTTAGATCATAGTTTAATTGTGTGTGTTTCAGATCGGTAACTGTAAGAATGTGACGGTAATGTCAATGCGGTCAAACAAACTGGAGTTTCTCCCTGATGAGATCGGACAGATGACCAAACTACGAGTTCTTAACCTCAGTGACAACAGGTATACACACACACACACACACACACACATACATGCAGGCAACACTTTCTCAATGGCCGCTCCGGTTCTGCAGCTGCTCTCACGACCTGCAGTTGCCATGGGAATGGGTGAGTGTGTTGCCATGGTTACGTGCTCTGCAGGCTGTACAGTGCGTGGGCATAAGAAACATCTCTCTTTTCTCCCTCCCTCCCTCCCTCCCTCTGTCTCTCTCTCTCAGGTTGAAGAATCTACCGTTTACCTTTACTAAGCTGAAGGACCTGGCAGCTCTCTGGCTTTCTGACAATCAGGTATCTCCTCCTCTGTATATGCTTACAACACACACAGCTTCAACCAGATAACCAGGCTTTTACTCGAGACAGGTTTCTCATGAATAAAGGTTTTCATCTTTTATCCGGTTTCGTCAGTGTATTTTATTTTTCACATTTATCATTAAAAGCCCGTCTGCTCTCAATGCATCATCACATCGCCTCCCTCTGTTTTATATTCAAAACCCTTTCAGCTGAGCAGTTGGTATTAGACTTTTATTGTGAAACATTCTTACGTAACGGTACGTAATATGCGTAAACTAAACAGTGACCTCCTCCGTAAGAGTTATGTGTGTCTTTGACCAATCCACCACCCCTCCCACACCCTTAGTGGACGACGAACTCGCCATTGTACCATCAAACTTCCAATAACAGTCGCTCCATGTACTACGGCATGAGCTCTGCGCGCCACTCGTTGTCACTTGCTCAGACTGAATGCAAAAATGTCAACATTAAACAAATCTGTGGTTTGCAAAAATGCACAATGCCAACATATTTTTCCAGGCAACAGGGCTGTTAAACTTTATGTCTGCATCAATGTTAGCAAAATTGATATTCAAATAAATGTTTTGTGTGAATGTCAAGCTCTGAATAAACAGAAGTTTCCTGTAATCAATCGGATATTGTAATAACCATCTTTTTGTTTTTCAAAATTAGGATTAGGTTTAGATTAGGAATTAGGGAATACATGTGGTCAGTGGACATACCCTCAAGAATACTAATGTTATCGTGTGTGTGTGTGTGTGTGTGTGTGTGTGTGTTTGCAGTCCAAGGCTCTGATCCCACTGCAGACAGAAGCCCACCCTGAAACCAAACAGAAGGTTTTGACCAACTACATGTTTCCTCAGCAACCGCGACATGATGAGGGTACAAACTGTGTGTGTGTGTGTGTGTGTGTGTGTGTGTGTGTGTGTGGGTAGAAAAGGCCAAAGAATGTTTTGTATTTGTTTTATTACACTTGGCAATATTACAAGCATAGCATTTGTTACATTATGGGATGTTGTGTGCTCTGAAGTTATGTGTAACTAAGTGTGTCTAACATGTAGACCTATTGTTAAAGAGCAGTTTGTCCTTGATGGGTGTGTGTGTGTGTGTGTGTGTGTGTGTGCAGATTACCAGTCGGACAGCGACAGCTTTAATCCTACTCTGTGGGAGGAGCAGAGACAGCAGAGGATGACTGTGGCCTTTGAATTTGACGACAAGAAAGAAGAGGAAGACAACTCTGGGAAGGTCAAGGTCAGTTTGATACGCATAAAGTCCAACACAGCATTGGAGGGGACGACACTTCTTCATATCATTCGAACAAATGCTTGCTCAGTGTGTATTCTTTATTTGTGTACACTCAACTGATTTCCATGTTTGTGTACAGGTGGAGATAAACCTAAAGCGCTACCCTACACCCTACCCCGAGGACCTTAAGAACATGGTCAAGTCAGTGCAAAGCCTTGTGGGTAAAAGCGTACACCCCGGACACGGGCACCAGCACCAGCACCAACACCAGCACCAGCACCAGCACCAGCATCAGCATCCGCATCAGCACCAGCACCAGCTGAGCACAGGCACTGCCACCTCGGCAGGAACCAACATGGAACACACACACCTCAGCAAAGAACAGTACGAACCACCGTGGCCCCTGCCTCCGAAAGAGGTAGGAAACACACAGACGCACACGTAAATGTGTTCGATATCATAAAAACAGTACATATCGGTGTGTCGGTGTGTATAAGACACGCATCAAAAATGATCTCTGTGTGTGTGTTTTCCAGGTGACAGACAGAGAGATGCAGGACTTCTCTCAGTCTCAGCTAATGGATCAGGGATCAATGCATAACTCTGGCATTGACATTCCCAAGAGGAAGGACAAAGAGGACCTGACGGAGAGCTCAGAGGTTTTTCACACACACACACACACACGTGCACACACGTGCACACGCACACAACAAAGTACATTCAAACTGAATTGTGGCTCCATGCCCCATTTGATGTTTTTAGCTTGTTGTTATACAGTTACCCAATTCAAGTCACCTTGTACAGCCATATTCAGAATGTTTAAGTCACCGTGTCTCTTTTCTTATTTGTACAGTTATCAGGGAAATAAATTATGGACAATGTCAATAAAATGTACACTGAAACAAAATATTCAATTTTGTGTTGTGTATTAGTTGGACATTTAAAAGATATATGCACGTATTTACATCAAAGTTTATGTGCATGTGCATATTCATGTGTGTCTATTTTTACTTATGTCTTCAGCTGACAAGACATTCAAATTCCGAAGCATATCGTATGACCTCTATATTAGATTGTTCACAGCTTTCCAACAGCTTTCCCGTTCTCTGAACGTCCCGCTTCAGAGATATTATATTTATAAGGTTAAAAAATTGATGAGCTTACATTTTTGACTGAATGATTCCAGCTGCTGCTCACCATCCACAACTTGGTGGCCATTAGCCTATTAGCTCGCAGGCTCCTAGCGAGGCTGCCCAAGGCTGTTCTACTGTGCTGTAGCATACCTGATGTGAACCTGTGCGCTTTGTCTCCCCACAGGACTCGATGGGCGGCTCTCCCAACGACATCCGTATTTCCGACATGAGGCCCACCCTGGTGGAGCCGCCGATGTACAAACCAAAGGTGGTTCTGCTGGGGAAGGACAAGAAAGGTACTGTATGTGTGCAGCGACACAGAGAGGCTTGTAGACATACATGTAGACACAGTCATTTAATGTGGTCTGTTGTAAAGCGCTGTGGGGCATGTTGTAATGGTGTCCATGGTGGTAAGCGGATTAATTCCAGCACATAACAGAGAGCGGGAGGGAATATCATAAAGCTCTTTCGTGAATCTAGATTCCAGTCCTAAGTGTTCAGCCTTTTGCTCGACCCTTTTTATATGTTTTGCCTCAAAGTCCTCAGTTTCGTCTGAGGTATACCAAAGTTTTACAGATGAGCCCAACACTAATTTCACTGCCCTTTCAAAAATGCTTTTTTTCTTTCTAAATAATTGACTGCATTAATCCCGTCTACTGAACGAAATACTTTATTATCTCTGTGACGAACTGCAGCTCTGTCTAATTCAGAGCTCAGAGCGTCATGTAATCTACTCCTTTGTCAGCGAGCTTGCTGTGAAATGATTAAAACTCAAACGGCTTGTCTGTCCTGGTGAGTGTAAATTCTTAATGGAAGGATCATGTGGGGAAGTTAATAAGAAGCTTTCTTTGGTTGGTTTTGTCAAGATCTCAAGATCTCAATACACAAAGGCACTTTAGCAGAAGAAGAGAATGTGACATTTTCACTGAACAGAGCTGTCTGTCTCTCTCTGTCTCTGTCCAGAGTCTACAGATGAAGAGGTGGATAAGCTCCACTGTCTGAACCACAGCGGCTCCTCAGCCACTTACTCCGACTACTCTCCCTCACAGGGCTCCTCCGGCTCCTCCAACCCTCCCGGCAACGCTCACCCACACCCACACCCACACCCACACCAACACCCACACCAACACCAACACCCACACACACACTCTCACGCACACCCACATCCACATGTGCCCGCCCTTCCGGCCCTAAACAAGGACCAGGCCCCTCAAACACACTGGACCAACAGGTAACTGCTTCATCTTAAATTTCATCACATCCCTTCGACTATCCATCATATATTCTCCTCTTTCCATTCCAACCCCCCTCCAATCTCCGGCAATCTCCTTCAGTCATCCAACTGTCCAATCGGCCAATCCATCCTCTCCTTCCTCCATCTTTCTGTGACTTTCTCATCTCTCTGCTCGCTCAGTCAAGGTCAGAGAGACTCATAAGGAGCTGTCCAGTTCCGGCTTCAGTACTATCTCAAGAATTGATTTACACCGACGCATACAAATCATCAAAGAGGCTCGGTCTTTTTGCCGAAGTTGTTGTGATGCTGTGACATCAACATATAATTGCATACCTTATTTTGGGCTGATTTTGAGCTGTAATGGGGTGGGGGGGTGATTTGTGATGCATTAAACATCAATGTTTCGCTAAATTTACAATATGTAAGTTTAAAGTTGAAGCATATTTTCTGATCATTTATATACTAATACACTAATACTTATGTATATATTAAGTTACAAGCAAAATCAGCAACATAAGGTTTTCGTTTTTTTCTCTTCACATTTATTTATATTTATGGGTCGTGACAAAAAACTGCAGGATATTTTGCGGAGAACTTTTAACACAAAATCCATAAGGGTAGTGTCTATGCTAAAACACATTTAAAAAGTAATTTCCAGGTTGTGGAACAAAAATCACTTTCTAGACACTTTTTCTGAGTTCACCTTATGGCCAACACCTTAAACCCATCTTTGGCTCTAATAGGCCGTGTTGGTGCAGACGTAGATCGACGTAGACGTTCACATTAGTTCTTCCAGGGATCTAAAGATTCAGATTTATCGTCGCACATGTTGGATTTGTCCCATACTTGTTTTTTTATTCGGTTTCCTCTCTGACACCACAGGGTCTGAACAGATAGTTTGTGTATTTTTGAATAGACCAGTAACAGTAACCTTTTCCACTGGAATAGTTCATGTATAATAAAGTTAACAATCATTTCCTCGTCCTCACTCTTCCCATGCCTCTCCTCGTTCTAAGGAGCCCCCGCAGGGTGAAAGCTCGCTTTGGTATTTTTTGACATTTAAGTTGTCATTTTACACGCCCTGGGGTGATGTACAGATCACAATCTGTGCGCTTGTCTCTTTGTCTGTGTACTTGTGAAAAGTGTGGTATTTGCAAACTGCGAGTGGCAGTGAGGGAGGTTGAAGGCACTAATGTTTTCTGTTCAAGGCTGCTCTTGGAAACATTAATTACCACAAACATGGTTGTTGGCTAAATTGATCTTCCAGAGAGAGCGAGATAAAGTTATGTTGTTCCAATGCCCATTGGCTCTAATTAAATATACTCATAAATACACAGCACATAATAGTGGCACTTGAGTATAATTCTGTTCATTTTATAATTTTCCACAGCATGATTAGTGTTTCATATTTTCTATGTTTGCAGACTGGCTCAGTCTTTCCCCAAACCCATTGACTCCAAGCCGCTGCTATCTCAGAGAGAAACCCCTCCATCAGGAACCCTGCAGCAGCGCGGCGATCGACGCCCACTGAGCGAGCCTTTTGATTGGTCTGAGGCTCCTCACTATGACAACACAGGTTTTGATCCCGAGGAGTCTCCTCTGGATCCTCCGACCTCTACTGGGAGTCAGGGAAACCCGCAGCTGGGCTCCAAACCCCGCAGCCAATCAACACACGGGCGCCGCCCCCTCCTCAGGCAGGAGCGAATTGTAGGAGTACCTCTGGAGCTTGACACTCAGACGCTCCCCTTCCACGGCAACCAACGCTCCACTCCGGACAATGACCCGCAGTCAGGACATCCTTCCCAGAATCCCTGGCAGAACTGGACCAGGACCCCCAGCCCGCTGGAGGACCGAACCGCTTTTCCCTCCAAACTGGACCTGACGCCAAGCTCTAGCCCCAACCCTGACCGCAAGGACCCAAGGTAACTGAAAGGAGCTCCGAGAGTCCCACAGCTAGCCCTGAAATGTGTATGTGTTTATATGAAAGGTTTCATGGCCCCCAGGGTTTGCAGGTTTTCATTTCAGCCAACTATTACAGCAGCATTTAAACCCTTTTCTCTGGTTAAAAAAAGCAGTGTTTGGATCTGCCTATCCATCGTACTCCTTTGTTTATATAGTAGACGATGTAAGTAGATGCAGTGCTCTGTAATAATTTGATCATGTGTGTTTGACAAATAATCAGTTGATTAATGAAAACTTGATCAACAGATAATAAATCAAACATTTATGCTTGTTGTCAAGCAAAATTGCCAAACATTGGCCTGTCCAAATCTAGGACATGTAAGGGCCGTAGGTCTGTTAGCAGCCATTCTTGCAGCTGTTCTGGCATCAACTTTGCATTTAGAAATCTCCAGACGTTCGGGAGGCGGATATCTCCGCTTTTCTGGTAACACAAGACGGCACAAAATTTGTAAATTTTCTGATTTCCTTAGTTTTATATACTTGTATATACTTGTTGTTTTTGTTTTATGGTCTAGAATGATAAATAGATGAATCTAAAAAGTAATTAACAGATTCATCTGTAATGAAAATAACTGTTTGCTGCAGCCTTACTGTCAAATGTCACACTGTGAGGGGAGTGACTGCTGTATTATAAACCAACTGATGTTGGCTGTAGTTAACCTGTAGATATGCTGGTGTAATATTTGTGCACTGGTGTTATGAAGCAGCAGGACCCCCTCTTCCTTTCTGATCTCATTAACACTAACCTTGTTCCAGACATCATGACACTGTTTCACTTGTCTTTATCTTTTCTTTTTTACTGTTGTAACTCTGCCCTCGTCGAGGTAAGTTTTCTGGCTCTCACAAGTACAACACTTCACTTGTTTTTTGCTCTAAGGCTGGAACAAGGCGCAGGGCCTTTGCCCGGCAGCTGGACGTACCACGAGAATCAGGGGGAGCAGAACAGGAAGGATCAGCTAAGTGTCAGCGGGGGCAACAAGGTGACCGTGGTGATGAGTAAAAGCTCGGACCGCCTGTCCCCCATGATGAGGGAGACGAGATCCAAGTTTAAGAAGTCACAGAGCATCGATGAGATCGACATTGGCTCCTACAAGGTCTACAGGTAGGCTTGTTGTTATTCTTCTTAAGAATAGCAGTGTCGATCATGTCAGTGGGTCAAGTGACTGCAAAGTTGTAGCTGATTTGTCTTGTTCTTTCTACAGTATACCCGTGGACAGCTACAGTTCATCCATTGAGCAACAGACTAGTTTGGACCGTCAAGACATGCCCGGTTCTATGGAGCAGACCAACATGTCACGGTCACAGTCTGCCCCCATGTTAGACGATGAGCTGATCTTCCCAGGACACGGAGCCAGCAACCAGAACCAGTCGGGACAGAACCAAAAACCTGCCATCCCGCACAAGGCCTACCACTTTGACCACAACTACAACCCCCAGGTTAGTAGCTCTTTCTTTAACCTGCAATTACTTTTTACAACTTATTTCCACTTGAGGCCTGTGGAAATACAATTTTGATGTATCATCACCTTTGGTGATATGGTGAGCTTGTGAGTGAACATTTACTTATTACACATCCAGCAGTTATGGAGCAATATTGTTTTATTTTGCGTCTGGTTTCTGGGAACCTGGCGAATATCAGTCCAATATTCACTCTCTATTTGTTCTGGTTTTGGTCTCCAATAGCAAAGAAATATCTGTCTCTTTAGCCACTACATTCTCCACTATGTTCACCAAGTCGTCTCCAACGGTGTCTGTCTGCTGTTTTGGTAATCATTCTTTTACATTTTGTTGTATTTAGATTTCAGGATGCCTAAAGTCACTCTATAGATTATTTTTAATCTTAACTATCTTTAAGATGTTGGGGTCTGACCATATGGCTGCAACATGTGCTGTGAACAAAGAGAATCAGGCCTTCCCTTTTGCAAGCAAAGGTTTCATCCTGATTGTGGTTTGATGAGAGCAAACCTCCTCTCACACACGGACGAGGGAACAGCTCAGCGACGTGTGACGTAGTTAGGACGTGGTGACGTCTCTCATGCGTGCGACCCAAAATGGCAGTTAGCCAACAGGGGACCCGGCGTCTACATGTGGTGGCTGTTCATCACGTAGCTAGATTAGCTCAAAGCTATATGTGTGTGTGAGGCACGCGAGGGCACGGGGTTACCCAAGGGCTGCTGACTATGTATGTGCAGGTCAGTGAGAGAGAGGGAGCGAAGAGAGAGAGAGAGAGGAGGGGGGTCATGGATCAACCTCTGTGTGCGGTCCGCGTTGTAGTGAGAATGGAGAGCGCTGGCCGTATCGTACACAAAGTGCCGCTGTCGGTAGAACTGCCGGCAGTTATGTACGATCGCCGAGATTCCACATTTCACTCACAGAGCTGATTTAATGAGGAGAGAATAAATCCCAAATAAAACGTATCACTGCGGTGAGATGAGAGCATTGTTTCCTATCACCCCGAAACTCGGTCGGCGAGACGAAGGTCTGGCCACCATAGGTTCAGTCTTTCAGTGATAATACACAAACTCCCATTCACTAGCCGTGACGGATCTAAATGCAGGCAGTTACAGCAGGCAATACACAATATAGCGGGGGTCCGTGGTCCGCGTTGATTGCGCGATGGCGCGGTGTAACAAGACAGTGATTTAACACAACAGAATGCGGGAATAATAACACATAAATGAATAAGCTATGCTAAGCTATGCTAAGCTAAGCTAAGCCCAGATGCAATGAACCTTACTGTGAGAAGCTTCGTTCGATGGGGCTCGTTCCCGTGATGGGAATCGATCAGTCCTCGAGTGTTGACTCGGGAGCGCGGCTCTCGGAGCGGGCGCAGACTGTGAGTAGCTCGGACCTCAGGAGTCGGTCGCACCCAGTAGCGTGGCTCGCTCTGGAGTGGATGCAGGTCTCTGCTGGGCACCGGCGCGGCGTTGGAGCTGGCGTGGATGCAGGCCTCCTCGCTGCAGAGGGGAGGCCTGTGGGTTAACGTCGGTGGGGTACGTCGTTCGTACCCCCCGGTAATCATCGGCTGACGAAGGGGGTTCGTCCTTGTCTTCCTGCCGGAGGAATTGATGAGGCCTGTGGGTTAACGTCGGGTGAGGTAACGTCGTTTCGTTCCTCCCGGAAATCATCGGCGGAGAGAGGAGGTTCGTCCTTGTCTTCCTGCCGGAGGGTTTGATGAGGCCGCGCGGTCCTCGTGGCTGCGTCGGCAACGTGATGCTGGAGGGGGAGAGCTGGATCTTCTGTAGCCAGGACTGAGGTCCATGCTGAAGAGAGCGTTTGTGTGCTCCCTAGCTCGACTGCGGTCGAAGGGGAAAAAAAGCGTTGAGGTGTGAACCACAGGGGTCCTGGTGCTGTCTTGGCTCTCGGCCAATGAGATTGCAGCGGTGCATTCAGGTGACTTCAGGAACCATAGGTTTTTGGGGGGGGAAATTCACACCCTAGTATGAAATTCCTTCAGAGGAGGTTTGCTCTCATCAAACCACAATCAGGATGAAACCTTTGCTTGCAAAAGGGAAGGCCTGATTCTCTTTGTTCACAGCACATGTTGAAGCCATTTGGTCAGACCCCAACAATTCTATTGATGTCAAGAATTCAGTTTCTTAAATGCTGATAACCCAAACACGCTCCTTTAGATTCCCAACAAAGAGAAATCCACTTAAAATCAGTGTTGTATGACAACAAAAATGCCTGAAAACGTGTCATGGACTTACTGGTAACCGTTTTAACCAATCAGGTGACCATGGACCGACGGGTACCTCCCCCCTTCCCCAACACACCCGATTATGTCAACCACTCATCGAAAGCCTTGGAGTACATCAGTCAACCAGGGAAGACATTACCCAAGGAGTTGGTGAGCCCTCGGTATCGTGCATATCCACCGCTGGAGATGTTTTCTTTCCCCCAATCGCCAATCAACCAGGATGGTCCGCCCAGCCAACATCAGCAGCCGATCCCGGCACAGCGCTCTCGGCCAGGGTTTTTGAGGAGAGCAGATTCATTGGTGAGCTCTACAGAGCTCGCTTTGTTCCGCAGAGTCCATGAAGCCCAGCAGGAGGCGCTGCAGGAAGCTCAGTACAGACAACAGGTAAGACGTCTGTTGTTTGAAAAATAATGCTTCTTTGTGTATGTTTGTGTGTGTGTGTGTGTGTGTGTATGTGTTTTAGTTAAATATCTATCCACCACATCGTCCTTTTTGGTTTAATGTGGAGATCTCTGATAATTGTAAACTTTCCTCTCTTCAGGCGGACCCCCCTCTTTATGGTCGGGCTCTGGCCTACTCCACCCCCATGGAGCACTCTGCTCTCACCAACATGGCCGACAGCCAGAGCCAGATGATGCACAACAAGAGAAACGGCCGCTACGATGACGACTATCCCACCTACCAGGAACAGAAGAAGCCCATGATTGGTTATCCGACCAAGAGCCTGACTCAGCGCCGCCCCCTGTCTGCCAGGAGCTACAGTACTGAGACTTATGGAGCATCTCAGGTAGACTGTCTGTCTGTCACTGTCTGGCTACAGGGGCCTTGATAACCCTGCCCACACTGCCCCAGCTGATTTAGTTGTTCTGTCATCTGCCTTGTTCCTGTTGATACGGTTTTTAGACACCAGTGTCTTTTGTTGAGATTCTGAATTGTTACACATATTTCACATTGGCACATAACCAGTGGTGGGTTCGATTTTGAGCCTGGTATGAACCGCTAGAAAACCGGGCAATAGATCATCACTGGTCTTTTAACGGTATTAACTTAACCCTTATAGTTAAACTTAAAATCGTGGCATTTGGCCTTAATGTCATCAAAAAAGGGACCACACCAAAACCCAAGTGACCTTGCTCTTAAAATGGTGGAAATCCAGGCCTGGCTGCAGCTAATAATTATTGTCGGAATTGATTAATCTGCTGATTAGTAAATGTACTCGTACAGTAATACTGTCGCAAAAGTCACCAGACACCAACAAAGGCAAAAAAAAGCAATACTGTGTTTCTGGATCACAGGATTGAGGTACAAAACATTTGACTTCCACACTAGAGACCGGGGGCTTTTATGCTCCTAACAACTAAACTAAACTTTGGTTTCTTACAACCATGACCACCATCCTTCCCTCACCTTTCCCTTGTAGATTAGTTGGCTAAAAATTTGTGAAATTACCAAAAATACTTGTACGTGTAAGGTACTGACAAACAGCCTAGTCTTACAAACAGTATTTGTTATAGAGGTATGAGGACTTGGTATTGCAGAGTATGTATTTGTCTTAGTGGAAACATTTGTATCCATCCACTTTCCTCCAATTACCTGGGTCCAGGTCACTGCAGCAGACTAAGCAGAGTAGTAGGTGTCCTTTGCCTCAGCCATATCCCCTCGATCCCACGGCATTCCCCGAAGTCCATAAATAATCCCTTCAGCATGTTCTGGGTTTGCCCCAAGTCAGACTTTCCAAAAATAGTCACGGAGAGGTGACCAGCTGCATGCTGATCAGATGGGCAAAGCACCTCATCTGGCAGCTTTCAGCATAAAAAGAACAGGGCACAGGAAGGAAACTAGGAAACTCATATTGAAGACTTATGACTGCAGTCTTCTTCGTGCTGCATTTCACCAAAGCACCAGGCTGAAGGTCAGAATCAGAATCAGAATCTGAAACCGTTTATTGCCATTGTATGTTGAACATACAAGGAATTTGACATGACGGGAGGTGCGCAACATATAACAATCAACAACAATCGGTAATGCAAAGTACAAACACTTTTACAGAAATTTACAGAAAATTTACAGAAAATATAAGATAAAGTAGTTATGAATGTCAGGTGAATGTCGTATTGTCCATCCCCTGTTGTGTAAACGGTGTTTGCATTACTTCAGTCTTTGTGCTCATCTGCCTGGCATTCGCACATTCCATTCAACCCTCGCGACAACCACACAATATCAAACTAGCTAGCGTCTCACTCAACTCAGCGTCCAACTTTTTCTCATCGTCTTAATAGAATTTGAATCTTTCGTACTTAGGCGCGTCCAGTGTCAGCTCGTCCCACC
Source organism: Melanostigma gelatinosum (assembly GCF_949748355.1). Taxonomy (NCBI): domain Eukaryota; kingdom Metazoa; phylum Chordata; class Actinopteri; order Perciformes; family Zoarcidae; genus Melanostigma; species Melanostigma gelatinosum. The sequence continues at coordinate 16,159,729 of NC_136637.1, read as the reverse complement.
ATGGCTGCCCTGCTGGAGAAAATGCCCCCTGACTACACTCTGGCAACCTGCCCTGAGAAACCCTCTGATGACACCATCAAAGTAAGACCTGGCGTACCACTGAAGCCTGACGACATCACCTCCAGGATGCCTGCCGATTGGAGGCAACAGCTACTTAGGCACATAGAGGCCAAACGATTGGACAGGGTACGTCAATGCAACGCAGGGACACTGAAGAGGAAGATGCACACAAACACACACACACACGCACAGCATTCGGAAGCCCTCCCTGTCTGTATCTGTGTAAGTCTGTGTTGTAAGGTTGACCAGGTTTGTGTCCGGCTGCATGTGTGTCCCATTCACACTGTTGCTCTGTCAGCCTGACCTCACACACACACTCGCACACTCACTCATGATATGTGCTGAAGAAATCACATGTCCTAAAAAATACAAAAAAAATGAAATCTGCTTTGTGACAAGAACCCTGTGACTCTTCTTCAAATAGTTTTTTTTTTTAACCAAATGAAGAGCCACCAAGAGAATTCTAGTCGGCTGATTTTAAAATGTTTTTTGAAAACATCTTATGCACCTTCATTTTAAAAACTTTAGAAGTGCTCATTGGAATACCTTTGGACGGAGCCAGGCTGCCTGTTTTCTAGTCTTTCTGTCTCTGGGCTCCAGCTTCATATTTACTGTATAAACATGACAGTGCTATCAGTCTTCTCATCTAACTTTCAGCAAGATAATGAAAAAAGTTGGCTTTGACATTTGGACAGAGCTGTGTGATGGTGCTGAAATGAAGCATTGAAAAACATTATCAGTTTTCAATTAGGGATGCGGCTAATTGTTTGTTTAAATATCCACACATGTAACTACATAGCTAATTTGAAAACCTACACACCAATGCTACAGTGAATTGATCCACCAGTTGTTGCCTGTATGACACAATGTTCTCTGTCTGTATTGACCGATCACAAGCTAACATTTCTCTGTGCTCTCAGCAACTCTGCACTGTTGTTGTTGTTGTTGTTGTTTTATCATTGTTATTGTTGGTTGTTTATTTGTGTGTGGAGCTCACAGTGTGGTATCGCCACACTGCACCCAGCTGTGTGGGCTCCGCCCCCCTCCCCCTGCATTCACCCATGTCATGTGATGTTGTCTCCTCCAATCAGAGTGGTGTCCTAAAGCACAACACGCTCACGCTGGGCATGCTCTGTCAGGGCGGGGGTCATGGCCAGGGGCGCAGCAGCACTTTGAACTTTAATCTTTACAATAACACTTAGCATAAGGCCCCTGCTGGCCGCTGGCTGCCACTACCTCCTCCTCCGTCTGCTAAAGCTGTGAGTATCCCTCTGGTACTGGTAACCCCTGGTACTGCTGTTATCACTGCACACTGGCTATTTTCTCTAATTACTAGCTGCTACTGCCTCTTCACCCAGCTACAGCAACCATCAACTATTATTTAAATGTGTGGCGTTATTGCTGTTATAATTTAGATTATTATATTTACCTTGACTACCACCGCGAGCTGTGAGTATTGATGAACTGGGTATTTTGGCGTTCAAATCCCAAGAATCATATTTCATGAGTTTGCACTCCTGTAAGACACTTTACCATATTTCAAGGTTCCCAAAATGACAAGGATTGAAGCAGCCCAACCAACATTGGTCTGTACAATCCTAAAACACTCTACTGTATTCTGTCGATCTACTTGTTGTCTGACACGTGGAGCTGTTGGGCATTACATGTCAACACCACATTCAACCATTTCTACTATGCCACCTGATATACTAGGAACACCTTTTAAAGGCCCTGTTTTCTCAAACATCGTTCTTACTGCGGGTAATAGGCTGCTATCTGAACACATGGTTAGTGACCAACAGTTTTAGTTATTTCACAGAAGAGATTTCAATATTTATTTTTTTTGTCTTTGCTGCTCTTACTGGTTTAAAATAGGCGGGGGCCCAAAAGTGATGTCACATATTTGTGTGAATCAGGATTCAGCAACATTTCAATCAGCATCTGATGACAGTTGGTGGGTCAATCACATCTGATCAAACCACGCTCACACAGTCCTGTAAAATATCAATAAATAAAACCTAAGGAAATATTTTACATTTTAAATTTTAAATTATTGGCTTATTTCATCATTCATATTTATTTTGTTGCAGAGAAATAAAGCCAAGTTCTCAGGAGCTTCACGTGAGAAGCTCTCGGTGTAGGAAGGTTTCAATACAAAAACAGCGTTCTATTCTGATACAGCATGTATCAGCTGCATCAGTCATCACACCATGTTGACTGGTGGTAACATTGCACAATATATTACTTCACCTTCTATTTACTTAGCTGTTACAGCTCTACGGTATTCATCCATAAAAACGACAGAATCTCATATGACATCCATATAAACATGTCTGAAACTCAAGCAGGCAAAGGTTGATACACGAGTTGAAGGTAAATGTTCATTCTCAGTAACGGTGACTGTGTCTCTCTCAGACCCCCTCTCAGCAGGCGGCCATGCTGGATAATGACCAGGAGGGGCTGTCAGGGAGCAACCAGTGGGCTCCCTACTCACTTGGCAGGAGGGACGTCCCACCTGACAACCTCATGAAAAAGGTAAGAGCTGATCAGTGAACCTTTCAGTCTTAGTTGTCTGTGTTTTATCCAGCCTATACATGGTAGGGTTCTTCTGGCTTGGAAGGAAGAAAGGAACTTCGGATAATGACTTTCAAATACAAATGACTAAGCATCTCTTCAATAACCATTCCTCTGGTGTGGATGTGAGCGTGTCTCTGTGCTGAAGAATTTTCAACGTGTCTAACTTGTCCCTCCGCTGTCCACAGAGTGGCCACTCGCACAACCCTTCGCACCAGTCACACAACACCATGATCGTCACTTCCTCTTCCTCCTCCTCCTCCACTACGCCTCACCGGGTAGTTGTGCAGCAGGGCTACGACGGCATGATGAACAAAGGGGCCCAATACCAACCGGGCATGCCCTTGTCCGTGGTCCCCTCTGGGGGGCCTGGGCAGTACCAAGGCAACATGTCTCAAGGTAAATGGTAATACATTCAATTAGTTGCCCGAAAATATGTACTTTGGGGTTGAACAAGGACTAAGATACCACTTTGAGTTATATTGTGAAAATTGAATTGTTTGGGTTCCAAGCAGTCGTCCAATGAAGTTTGTCTGCCATGTGTCTCAAATCAACAGCCCGCACATTAGTCAGTTACAGATAGTATTATCTGAGTGTTACCCGTTTCTGTTTCCCCCCCGTCCAGGCCATCCTGCTCCTGGACAGGGTTACCCCGGCTCCGGCATGCCCATGGCCCTGTCCCCGTCTGGGAACCAGCCCCAGTACAACCCCCATTCCTCCCACACGTCCCATCAGCCCGCCACCAACCCCCAGTACCACGGCAACCAGGGCATGGTCCATAGCAACCAGGGCATGGTCCATAGCAACCAGGTTGTCATGGCTCACACCAACCCACGGCCTCAGAGCGCTCGCTGCCTGCTGCAGACTAAAGGCCAGAAGAGCACAGATGGTTTCCAGGAACAGGTATCTGTCTGTCTGTCTGTCCGTCTGTCCGTCTGTCCGCCTGTCCGTCCGGCTGTCCGTCCGTCCGTCTGTCCGTCCGTCTGTCCGTCCGTTCGTCTGTCCTCAGTAACCACGTCCCACACTATCTTGGAGGTCTGTTTGAAAATGGGCTGTGCTCAAATGATGCTAAATACAGAATAACAAGGACATATAAAGGATATCAATTGTGTGGGTGTAGTTGCCGTTTTGTACTAATAAAACAGTCCAGATAGAAACAGTAAAACTATTTAAGCCTCATGCACACAAAAAATAACATTGGTGAGAAATAATGCTAGGTGTAAATGGCTTTGTAGGAAAACAAACCAGCAAGCCAAGTTTGCAGAGATGGTTGTGGTTACTGTTAACTAACTGGCCAGATCTGGACATCAAGTGGAATGTTAAGGGTCCACATGAGGCCAACAAGCTAGATAGGACACTAGATATTAACATAACTGGGACATGTTGGTGTACTTTTTTTGCCACCGGACTGCAACAGTTTGTGAGAATAAGCGGGTCTAGAAAAAGCCACGGAGGCGGAGTTCTAAATCTGATATTTCACAGATGGAGATCACTGTACCAGTTTAGGTAGGAACATGAAGTCATTCACACCACCCAGATCTGCTGATCTTCCTGCAGGGTTTGGTTTTTCACTTCCTAGTATGAGACGACTTTCTTTATGCCAAATAGAAAAACTCTGACAACGATATTTGTGGCTCGATTGTGGCTGCCAGAGAAACTGAGGACCTCCAATATAGCTGCCAAAGCGTGTCACACACTGCACGAAAGCACCCTTCCATCGTTGTACATCTTGTCGACACACTCCGTGCTTGTGTAGAAGTTGGTATGATCTTTGTATTTCACTGTCACTTGTCTTTCTTTCTTTTCTGTCTTTCTTTTTCTCCCCCTCCTATCTCTTTGTAGTTGTGTGTGAGAATAGAGAAGAACCCTGGTCTTGGTTTCAGTATCTCTGGCGGCATCAGCGGCCAGGGGAACCCCTTCAAACCCTCCGACATGGTACGACCCGACCCGGCCTGCCAGCCAATCGCAGCCTCCCCGGCTTTACCTCAGAGTTGCCATGGAAACTGCTGCCCGTTACCGCAGTGTTTGGTCCGTCCGTCTGTCTGTGAGGCAGCAGTTGACTTGGTTAAACTTTGAGTCTCTTTGAGTCTGTGGTCCTAAACTACAGACTTCTGAAAAACATCAGTTTAAACGAAGTTCATGAATTTGGAGAGGAAAATAAATCTAAACTGTTGATCAACTAAACCTCTTGAAATATTAGAAATTCTTGTTACCATCACCAAACAGGATAGAAAACTTCAGTGAAATGATAGCTGAGTTTGGTAAACTATATAATTAGGAATGATTTGATACCACATATTACTAGTTTGTTTGGTTCATGTCTGTAGTGTGCTCATCGCTATTGGATACCTTGGAAAATTAAGTTGTGGCAACAAACTTGAATATTTCAGTATCTAGAAATAGATTTGTGCCCACATGTACACATCTTATTATAAGAAATACCAAACTCTTTTATCATTTCGACTTCAGGGTTTGACTGCTTCTGTCAGTGTGTGCCTGTGCTTGGGAGCCTGTTGGGGTTGCAGATCCCCCAGGCCTGCTGCACACGGCAGTCTGTCCTAGAAACATGCTGCTATAGTCAGTCTAAAGGAAGCGAGGCTGCTCACAGAGCTCTGCCAGCTATTTTAGGAAGGCTGCTTTAGTTCTGGGACACCGTGGGTGATTTTAGATGTTCAACACTCTGATCTCAGAGGGGAAAGCATGGCAGATTTTACTGACTGCTAGTCAGATGTTGAGGAACTGACGCGACAGCTGGTCTATAAATAGAAAGCCTACAATAAGAGCGCTTTAAAACAGTCGGCCTCTGTGCAGCCCATGGTGACAAATGGTGAATTAATTTAAGTCGGGGGCGGGGGTTGATGATATGGAAAACTGTCACTTCATCATTTAACTTACGTTTTGAGTAGACAAGTAGTGACTCAGATGCTGACACGTACAGTTATTTCATCATTCCCATGTCTACTTGTATCCGTAAAGCTTCACCAGCTGCGCTCTGTCCATTATTAATGCTCTCAAGTGATTCTCTGACATGTCAAGTCAAGTAATTATACGATACATAGAGTATATTTATACAGGAGCAAGGTACACTGTAGGTCTAGATTAAGACATACATGATCCATCCATTTGAATACGGATTCATGGATATTGAAGAATACTTCACATGAGAGTAAAATGTTCATCTTTACCATCATAACATGACAGTGAATGTCAGTCACCTGCTGATCACCCGGCTATCTGCAGTGATGTCAGTTAACAAGTGGGAGTATGTATGGTTCCAACGTAAATGTTCTACTGTGAAATGTGCATTTAGATATCCTAAATGTGCTGCGATATGAACTGTGGAAGATATTTGCCCTCCGTTAAAGCCCCTCTTGTTTCGTCCATCCACACTCGGGAGGATTCTTGCAGAAGCAGTGGAACGTTACTTTCGTGTTCTTTTCAATGGTTGTCAACCCAGGGCCGATTTGTCAGCAGCTTTAGCTCAAACAAATGCAGAATCCTTTGATTTTGATCATCTTTTCTGACCTACTTCTGAGAACTGTTTTGGTTTGTCTGCATATATAGTTGTGACTATCTCAGTCAAACAGTTGACATTATTCGGTTTACATTGTCTTTGAATGTAAATTAAGGGCAGAATTAAGGCTAAATTGAGCCAGAGTTTAAATAGTTTCAAGGACTGTGAACCAAAACAGCATGACTGATAAATTATACATCTGTGGTTTTGATCCCTGGAGCCGACGCCAGCCACGGCTGTGCAACAGGACTGTGGCGTCCCCTTGTGGTTAGCTTGTCATTTGCACCCATTCATTTATTTGGGCTAGAAGAACACACTTATTCTTTTTTTATATATATACAAGTATATGTAACATTTACATTTTGTTTTACTGTAAACAACAAATTATTTGACAAGAATCATCATATCAAGATTGATCTAAAATTATTTGGAAAACCTATTACCGGTATTCACATTCAATTTCAAACAAAATATTTCTCTCCTTGTTTTCTGTTCTTTGTGTTTTATGATCCAAAAAATTGATCATTTACAAAACACAATTCTCAAAACAGTTCCCTTATCACATTGTATCTGACGAGTTGTTTCAGAGTTTAGATCTCTCACTGATTTATTACCGTTTTCAAGTCCTTATAACCTGCCACAGGTCATTACCAGCTTTCTAAAAAAGAAGAAATGACAAAGATCTTCTAAGTTTGACTTAAAGGACTCTCTAAGCCACTGGGTCAGTTTCTCCTCTGGCTAATTAGGATTCAGCGAGCGGAGACGGTAACTCAGTTCCCGTATTGACAGGAGTGGGATCCTGGGCTTTGATGTATTATCTTCTCAGGCTCGGTTTAAGATCAGAAGACAGGGTTTTAAGGAGCAGAACATGGATTTTTTTGTCAGATCTCGGTCATTAACGTTTGAAAATCCAATTTTCTGTTCCTAAATATGCTATCTTTGCACACTGAGCTGCTGTCGATAACATACTTATTAACTATCATCTTTTAAAGAAAATGTATCTATGTTATCATTGAGCTGCAAAAAACCTCATCCCCAATACTGTCCTGAAATATAAATACATGTTTCTTGATGGAAGGTTTTTGCAGGTCCCTGCAGCTTTGTGTCCAACGGCTTTTTAGTGTATTTAACTGTTTAATTATTGTGACTAACACGACACAATTTTCAGCTGCTAACAAACATATTAGTAATGTACAGTGAGCTCCATATTCCACTTTCTCAGTGCCTGAGAAGTAAAGGAGTAAAATGAACTGATCCAAATAACAATGTTTGCAGTATGTCAGCAAGTTAGCGAACATTGCATAAATGCACCACTTTGCATACAAATGAAACCATGTCATAGCCACACAATCAAAATGATTTGAATGTATACATATATGAGGCTCACTGTATACATGCCAGTGCTACCATAACTGGTAACTAAACAAATGCTTTCTAACACATGCACCTCTCTAACATGCGATATATGTGTTTGTTCTTGCATCCACCCATAGACCGTGGTATGAAGGTGCCGCTGCACTTTCACTACTGCATTGTATTGTTCACTTTATTTGTCACTGTTCAACAGGTGCACAACCTGTTGAACCGCGTTGAGTCGATGCAACTGCATTGTCCCACACTTTCTGTGTTCAAAAACATCTTTCAGCTCTCCGTGAAAAGATGTTGGTGTTTTTAAAATCTCTGCCTTGGGTTATTGAAGGAAAATATGGGGGATGAAATATCTTCTGCCCTTCCCGCTACCTACTTCTTCCCCCTAGTCAGTACCCATCCCACACCTGTTCTTCTTGCCCTATTCTTTATACAGTATACTTTTACCGTATATACACATATCTATTTCTCTCTCCTCTAACCTGAAATCGATGCAAAGTCCTTTATCTGTATAAATAGCCGATAAACCATTTTGACATGTGTAATCTATGTCTTCTTGGGAGGTATGTTTCACTCAGCATCTCTAAACTATAAGATAGATGCGGAAAGTAAGTAAACCCCAGTACTCCAAACTGCAACTCTATTTCATCATGAATTGCATGCCTCTCTAAATTTGGAACAAAGAAAATGCATTGGTGAACTGCCTTGTATATCTTTGGCAGTAAGGTGAATTTTCTTTTTGGGGAGTGGATATTGCAATGAGAATGAGAAAGGCAAAGATTCTAAACCATCGTGTCCCTGTGTCGTCCTAACGGTGTATCATTTTGACTTATAGGGTATCTTTGTTACTAGGGTACAGCATGACGGGCCCGCCGCCTCCGCCCTGCAGCCCGGAGACAAGCTACTGCAGGTAACATCCTCTCACACGTCATCAGCTGGGCCAGAAACAGCCGCATCCTGCCCGCTCTCCCTCCCTAAGCCTTCCCCTGTTTTATAAACACAGAGGCAGAGCATTCAGTAGGAAGCTGTGCACTCTTTACCTGCTCACTGTTAGCTGGACATTTTCTCACACGAGCTGAATTCAACAGAGACGCACCACAGTGATGGAGCCAGTGATCACGAACTCACCCGCGGGTACTCTTTGTACTCTTTGTTATCTCACCATCTAGATTGTGTCAGACGTTTAGCATTTTCCCACCTGTATGTTCTGCCTCTGTGTGTACCTGTTGATCCTGAAATCAGGCATGACCCCCCAAACCCTCTTTCTCTTCCATCATTAGCCAGAGAAAGCCCGAAAGCCAAAGATCACAGGAGGATTTAAGCAGCCTAAAACAATATGTCGTTTATAATATTATTATTACTATTACTATGAGACTGAGGAAATTATTTGAAGGCCATTTTGTAGGAAATCCAGGCTGAACTAACTTTAAGCTTCGTAATCAGTTGTAACAACTGTGGGACTACGGTGTTGATCATGTTAGATATTGCAGCAGAGTTGAAATTTCTGGCACAAGTTTATTGTGAGACCAAAGAGTTTCTGCTTGTAGCTGTCATTTGGGTCATCATGAAACACATTACGAAGAACATAAGTAAAGTAAGTATAACAAGCGTGAAAGGAAAAAAAGTACAAAAGTTAAACCACCAGTCGTTGACATATCAGCAAACGGGGCATTCACACATGGATTTTTATGAACCTGATGACAAGCCAATAAAGACATTCTTCATACTACAAGTATTAGCTGCCACTTAGATATTTCCAGGTCAAGTAACTCTCATTCTAGTACAGTAACTTTGCATACAATTTGCGCCTAAAAACAGGGAACATTTCTGCATTGCATTGTGCAGTAAGAATTACAGTATGTTATTGTTGAGATTGTTTCTCTGAAATATAATGAAAGAAACATGGGTGCACTACAAGTAAACATTCATTTTATTTGCTGAAATTGCGTTTCATTGCAGTATCCCTGCATTGTTTCACCTTGCGGGGATACATTCCCAGGGGCAACAAAAAGCGATCAATTCTCACCTCCCATGTAGATCAGTCAAATTGAATCCTTAAACACGACACAGAAATGATTCACAATCATTGACTTCATTGATATTTACTGTAGCTATTGTTTCAAAGTACAGTGCTCGAGCTATGAGTCCAAAAGGAAGCGTGAGGATTGTACTGCGAGGTCAAAATGAGATGCCAGCTCTTTACCATGACAGATTGACTCCCCCCTCTCCTCCCCCTTCATCTTCTCTCCACAGATGTACAGTCTAGCTGGATGAACTCATCTAAAAGCCCTTTTTTGTCTTTACCCCTTCTCTCTCTACAGCATGACTGTGTAGCTCCTCCTCTTCTCTCTCTTTTCCCCAACAGTGATGTGTTACTGAGATAATGATGGCAGTGACCCTCCATCCTTCCACACACACACGCACACACACACGCACATAGACACATGTATGGAAATACTGCAGTACACATACCTCTATACATACATGCACACACACACACATGCTGTTGACTGTGCTGCGTGTTTGCCTTGCAGGCTAACGGACATAGTTTTTTACACATGGAGCACGAGACAGCCGTCTCTCTGCTGAAGAGTTTCCAGCGGACGGTGGACATGTTTGTTCTGCGAGACAGCAGCACTTGCTAAAAAATAGTTTTATAACAAACAAACAAAAACAAAACACACCAACGCTTCTCGACTCTGCTCATCGCCATCCCATGCCACCCCACCTGCCCTCCGCTGGAGGCTTGTGGAACTGAAATATGAGCCGCCTTTTTTTACCTTTTTAGGGGAACACGCAGACATTTATTTGCCTATTGCTGGACCAAAGGCAAATACTAGTGCCAAATGTACCATAGGAAACATATCGGCTCTTCTGTCTCCCGGCGGTCAGGGACCTGATCGACGTCTGGACAGACAACAAGAGGACTCCTCGAGTCCCTACAGGGCTGCTGCAGTTTGGATTTTGTGGTTCGGTAGTCATCTGATCAGTTTGAATCGTTTTTTTTTGTATTTCAGCTTTTCTCCACTGCCTTTTATTTTGCTTTCCATGTTAGATATTTATTGGTTTGTTTTTGGTGTAGCACATGATTCACTTTCCGTGTTCTTCATTTGCATTGTTCTCTTTTCTGTTGTCTTCTATTCTGTTGTCTTCTTTTGACTTGTATCCTCTGTTCTGTTCTTCTCTTTCTATCGCTGTCTTGTGTTTTTATTATTTTCTGCTGTCTTCTGTTCTGCAGGTATTTTTGCCTCCAGTGTACAGAAAGGGAAACACTTAAGACTTTCTGCCTTGTGTACATATATAGAGCTGCAGCTTTCTGGAGCTGCACTCGCCTTGGGGCCTGGACAGACGGCTCTAAAAGTTTATGATTAATATAAATATTGTTGATAAACCACATTCTGAATTCTCTCTTACAAACATACAGAGATTATTTCTCCAAATGGACAATTTTCTAAAAGTATACCACTGATTTTTTTTTTCCTGTAAAGAAAACACTGTTGATAGTTCATTACTGCTTCTTGTTTTATTCGTGTTTTTTTTTTAACTGTTGCTTGCACAGGTGTACTGATAAGAGCTAAAGCAATACTACTGAGGCTCGGCCCATTGAGATTTTCAGCAGAGCCCAATTTGTCCTACAGTGCCATCTATTGAGCAAATCACGCTAATGTTTACACACACTGCCATGCACATGAGCTAACAGGCAAACACACACACACATACACACACGTGTACACAGTAGACATATGTTGCCCGATACACAACACATATGCAATGGTGCGCTCTGTCCATAATGAAGCCCTGTCTATATTCTAGCCTGATTTTACAATTCAACTGCTACAATAAAACCAGTCGCACACACTCACACACTGTAACATTACTCATAATATCTGTGACATATTCTGAAGTTCTGTTTTCTAGTGTTACAGCAATGTTACATCCTTTTTTTCAGCTGTTTGAGTTGTATGATAAAGTCACAGCATGCTTTCATATTGTTGGTCACTCTCAGCCAGCCATTTTCTGTTGGCTTATAGAGTTCTCTACTTTGTAGAAGAATCATGCTGTATTATACCACTGAGTTTCAGTGAGACTGATGTTCTGTAGTTGGTGCCATATGGACCCTCTGCCCCTCCCTGGTTGTATTTACACACAGGCCCAAAACATCAGAGCTTTACCACTTTGTGGCCCAGATCTGATCCGCACACAGTGAGAGCAGCGGCGTGGCTTGAGTGGGTAGGGAAAGTGTTTTTTAACATTTGGCCTGGCCTGCAAGCATCCGCTCTGCTGAAATATCCTGACCTCTGGCCTCCCTGCAGAAAGCAAAGAAAAGAAATGGGGAAATGTCCCGACATGAATCAATACAAATACTGTCCTCAGGGGTAAATCTGCAATCAAACAGATCGTCCCCTTTTAGACAATCAGGGAAAGATCTGATCTGTGCCACAAACGCTTTTGGCTGCACTTGAAATTTCAGTGTAACTTTTGTAACCTGAGGAGATCCTAGTTAACACTAGCTGTACATGGACATTTTGATTTGCCAACCTTTGGTTGGTGAATGTTCACAATTAGATGTGGACATGGAGAGAAAATAACAATGTAGACTTCGATGTAGAAACGGACTGTATGAGAGGCTTCTGGAGCCGTGTAAATGTAGTCTTATATGATCTGACCTCCATGGTCACGCTTCAGAAACTGAGTCGACTTGACAGAAGTGACCACGGAAAGAGAGCGAGAGGAGGTTCATTTTCTGTCTCTGTGTAAATGCAACAGGTGTCTCGAAGGCATTTCATGACAGTGAGTTTTGTTTTGTTCTGTTTAACATCTGATGTTTCATCCAGAGCAAAACAACATCCTTCACTGTCCTTTGCTGTTACTCGACATGACAGTGTCATCCTGGTGCCCATTTTGTGTCGACCCTCTTAATTAAGCGTTAGAATTTAGTTGCTTCAGAATAAGGGACACAAAATGGTACAGTTTAGTCTTGTGGTTGAGAGACTTCATCTTAACCACTGGTTACCCACCCAACCCTATTTAGAGTTTGAAATATCAAAGACAGAGAAAAAGGTTTGATAATATAATTATTTTTTACTACATGTTTCAGGTAATTCTTTCTAAATATATTGATATACCTTAGCTTTGCTCAAAAAAAATGGTGATATTTTATAATAATGACACTTATAACAAAGTTATGGACGGAAGTACGCACAGTATGACTTTGGAGACCGACACATGTACTATCCAAAACTGTATAAAATGTATTTCTACTGTAATTGTGAATTTGTGTTATACAAATATATATATTATATATATATATGTATATGGCTATAAAAACAGTCATTTTCTATGTGTTTAAACTACATAAGAGCTGAACAAATGCTGAGGACGGTGTCACTGTACATAGCTGTGAATGAAATCAAATTTAAAATGACTCATATTGATTGTGAATGTACTCATGCTTTCTGCAGTACCTACACCTACCCAACTTGAATGCTGCTTTTTTCTGTTGTGTGACAAAAAGTACTTTGACCTCCGAAGAGAGAACCGCTGTCGAGTTATAAGTTGGACAAACTTCAGTGATGATTTAACAGAACTATTTATTTATTTATTTGCACATGCAAGTTGAAATCCTTCCAGTTTTAAGTTTAAGTATTATTGCGGAGACATGTAATTGCAGAAGTATATATAATATATATCATGTGTTTAGAATGCATTTTGCAGACGCTATCTGTAAATAATATTTAAGATACAGTTTTTACAAAAAATAATATATGTATAAAATTGAAAAAATGCTGTGCAGCGATTATACTTGAGCCATTTTGGGCTTTGGGACGTACCATTTTTTCAGTATATAAGAAGTGTTTTGAATAATGTACTAAAGTCTCCATTGTACAAATAATAAAAATGTCACTATTGGTAATCTGGGTTCCTCCTGGTACACTGAGCTCTGGCTTTAGGGATATTTTCTTCTTGCTCTTCCTCTGTGTGCATCTTTATTGCTGTCGGAGAAGAGAAAGGTGTAAGGGGCAATGGGGCAAAGGAAGAGGAAGGGGGTGGGGCAAATTAGGGAAAGGAAGAAAGTTATGACAGAATAAAGTGCAGAAGAGGACGTAAGGAAGTATATTGGGAATAAAGAGAAAACTAGCAAGGCAGGAGCCCAAATAAGGAAAGGAAATAAAGGAACGTAGCAAGAAAAAAATATGAATGTAAGAGAACGGGATGAAGTGAAAGGAGAGTAAGTAGAGTGGGTAAAGAAGGGATGTATTGTAAAAAAAAAGGGATGCGATAAAGAAAGGAAAGAGGAGAGGTCGGTGACAATCGCCTCAGCAGGTCTATGAGATTTCAGTTTCCTCTGCTTCTCTGTGGATTAAAGTCAGGAGAAGCTCTCGTCGTCTCAGCAGATGCTCCTTTGTCTGGCTGTCCATTAGTCTGACAGCCACACTGTTCTTCATCCCTCTCCAACCGTCCATCTCATCTATTTCCTGACACTTATCTGAGCTGTGGCTTACAGAGGGATGGCTGAGTTTGTCAAGCTGCCTCACAAACAGAGTTTTCTCATTAAGGTAGAACACCCTTGTCAACGTTTGTATTTTTCAGCAGCTCAGAGAAGAGTGTTTGATCAATTATAATCACATAAGAATGCTTTCTTTTGAACTGGAGCTTGTTCATGCATTCACAAAGTCCTAAACCAGTTGTAATTTCTAATTGCTCTTTGCCAACTGGACTTCGAAGCCAGCCTTAATTTATTCACCACGTTTAGCTATTAATGGCCAATTAAGGAAAGTGTATTCTTATTTGTATTTCTACTCCATACATTTCATAGGCAAATGTTTTTTTTACTATAATTATACATTTACATGACAGATAGCAGCTTATAACATATGATACATTGTTATAAAATACCAACTAATGTATAAAGTAGTACAAGTCAGCTCCACATCAAACAGTAACTAGTAAAACATCCTTACACAATAAACTTGTATTGTCACACATTGTATACAGCACAGCACACAGTGAAACTTTGCCTCTGAATTTAAGCTCTGATAATATAAATAGACCTATAAAACTCACATAAGCATTTTTTCTGCAGAACAAGTAATTTGACGATGTACATTGTGCTGATGCAACTTCTGTACTTACATGCAGGACTTTTACTTGTAATGGAATATTACACTGCAGTTCAGCTCAAATAAAGGATTTGAGTACTTCTACCACTGCCGCTTTTATTGTGGTATACCGTGTAATAAGATGCGTGACTGGATTATAAGGCATCATTGGCTGATACACTCTCTGCCCTGTGTCTGTCTTGTACCATTCCCCACTATTCTCCTGACATCAGTGCCCTTTGCAGAACAACTCTGCTTACTGTGCTACAGGCCGACAATTAACAAGAGGATAATACTACACACTCACACGCGCATTGAAAAAAAGATACTTCTGTGTGCTGACTGACCAACCCACTGACACAATCATGCATACATTTCCCCCCCTACGCTGGCCCATAATTTATGCTCAGTGTGTGTTAGTGTAAGAGATACAGAGCAATAGCTTTTTTTATTCACCCAGCAAAGCTGTCAATAACTCTTGAGCTGATCAATAACAACACCAGAGACTGAGTCCATGACCTGCATTCAGCTGCTACCCGCGTATGTGTGTGTGTGGTGAGTGTGTGTTTGCTGATGAAATGTCGCTACAGTCTCTCTACTGTCTACAGACATACACAGACATATGGAGCTTTGAGTCCATCATGCAGGACTAATGGTTGTCATGCAGGAACTTTGCATTTCTGATTTTGCTGTTCTGTCTTTGCACTCTGACAACTGTTGGCATCTCCGCTGTCAAGGGTATGATAGCTGACATTGTGACGGAGATAAACTAATGTGTCATAAAATATCAGAGACTGGTGTCATTGACACGACTATATAAAGGGTATGCTCCCACAATTAAGGAAATCAACTTACTTTAACTTACTTGCTTTCTATTCCAGAGTTCGACGAGAGGATAAATACCAACTTCCTCTCTGTTGGAGATACTGTAGGTCCGGGCTGTATTAAGCCTAGCTTAGCTTCAGGGTGGAAGCAGCGGGAACCAGTGAGCTTAGCTCCAATAAAAGTGGAACTGCATGGCTTCTAACAAGGCCTGCAAAGGTAGCTGTTGTACCATGTTGTATTTTGAACATTATGTATTTTATCAAACTGTATCATGTTTGAGATCGTGAAATTGCCCTGTTATCAAAAGATATAGGCTATGAAGAACGTAACTTGCTGTTAACTGTTAGCAAAACGGTTGTGTGCAAACACAAGGCATCTAACTTTTGATTTTCTGCAGTGCAATACTTATAGAACCAAAAGGGTCGAAAGGACACACTAACTTACTTTTGTTTTTTTCTTCTCACTTTGTATGAAACATAATGAGCAAATAGACATCTTGTCTGAGGCCTTGGTAATTGACATGGATCGGCTTGGACATGGGGACAAGCCAGGTTGGATACCCCTTCAATTTACTCAACACAATAAAACAGTTTACCACGACAATACCACCAGAGTTACACAGGGAAGACTTCTTCAATTGGTTCACTGAGAGACTACACCTTTCTTTTTAGATTGTGATAGTATTTTAGTGTGTGGCCACCATAAATAGACCATACAGACCACACGTACAAAATACATGTTTCCTGTCACTTATAGCCAACAAGTCAGTGCAACATTCAATTTAGTCCACACATGTATGGCAACTATCATTCAGCAGTAGCAGCTAAAAACAGTGGGATCATGGGAGGAGCTGCTGCACATAACTTCCTCTGGGAGACTAATCAGAGTTTATAAATCTAGCTCTGAGTGGATTAGATGTGGGCTAGATCCAGCAGACCTTTTGGCCCTGGAATAAACCGGGCTTTCATCCACGGCACACAATATAGCTGTTTAACATGACAATGCCACGATCAGCGAATAGCTACTAGAAGATACGAAGAACCAATCCTGGTGTTTAGAGCCGAATGCATGTGTGTGCGTGTGTGTGCGTGCGTGTGTGTGTGTGTTCATCCCGTTTAAGAACCGGTCGGACAGCGTTTGGAGTCAAGTCACCTGAATGAAGAAATGGAGGACTCGTTTTACCAACGCGACACAGAGAGGAAGAGTTGAAGTGAAAGAGAAGGAGAGAAAATACAAAAACAAGCTCCGGGTACTAAGTCCACGCTGCGACGGCTCTCAGCGTTTGACATCAACGTTTCTTTTTTTTTTCCTCCGCTGCTGTCACGGTTTTCTTGGGACTACCAAACTCCTTTTGAAGTTTCTCTTTCGACGAAAAGACAGGTCGGCGTAGACTGTCCTGCTGTCGTTTTGGTGTCCCACTTCGGAGGCCGGCTGTCCCGGGACAGACGCACGCATCTGTAGGAACAGATAGTCACAGCGACACGCAGACGCACGCATCTGTAGGAACAGATAGTCACAGCGACACGCAGACGCACGCATCTGTAGGAACAGATAGTCACAGCGACACGCAGACGCACGGCCCGGGAGGACTGAGCGTGTCACCATGCCTGTGCGACAGAAAGGTATACAACAGGCTACATTGTTTTTATTTGTGTTGCTATCTCTGTAGTAGGCCTATTGCTAAACCTCCAGGTATGATATTTTGTTCATAAACGATATCGAATACAGCAGTTAAAACAACTCTGAAAGGCTGCGATGATACTGTGACGTTATTGGCTCATCGAGGGGCTTTTCTTCGCCCGAAACTTCTCTGAAACACGTGCAATTTAACGCTGAATTGTTTATCAGTGCACGAAACGTTCAGATCATTATTACATTATTACATATAGACATTGAGTTCAATTTGGCACACATGTTATCCACCAAGTAGTATTTTATTTTCATGTTCTATCTGCTTTTCCTACAATCTGATCGGGACATGCAAACCTGAGAAAGAACAATTCAGCTCAAGATTGGTTGAGTCTGCTGAATGTTTATTGCATGCCGTATTAGAGTGTCTGACTGAGCAACTTATTAATGTGTGAAACATGTTCTGCTTGATACATGTGGCTGTTGATACAATCAATATTTGAGTGCCGTGTGCCATTCAGTGTGGCTGACAGTGCTTCCGGTTTAATCAGCTGTTCAGAGTGCCATAGAGACTGGAATGTGGTCTGCACCTTTCTTTAACACCATAAACTCTATTATTATCTATTATCTACTATTGCCCTCATGTCCTTCTGCATCAGACTTACATTACGCCATAGTAGCCTATAACCCTAATTGTTGTGACTGTTACACAGATAAACTGCCATAAATAGGCTTAATTTTGAATTGTTACCCCTATAATTAAGATGACTTCAAATATCATTCGAACATTCCAATTTTCAGTTTTATATTATATTGTAGTGAAATTACCTCGGGAGCTGAGGGCAAACATGCACCTTGATTCACCTTTCTTAAGCAAGCAGTTACATCCTCGTAAATGACTGATTTACTGATTGATTTTTAATTGCTGTCAAGTTTGCAATTCAACGTAGATGCAAAAGAATGAAACTCTACTGGCAGTAGTTGAGCCAGAGAGGGAAAAGAAAACATTCTTCTGGCACCACTATGTGGAGCCAGGTGTTATCAATCTGTCTCCTATTAACTTAACCCTGAAGGCGACCCTGTGAGGCCTGAACCAGACACCGTTTTTAACCATAGTAATCCTCAATTAGAGGCTTTTAATGTACATTCATCTCCTTGCTGTACTTAAGAGTGCCTGTCATTATCTACCTGTGTATTTTGTATTCAGATGCTCAGCGAGCCCTGGAGCTTCTCCAGCAGTATCGGGCCAAACTTGACCAGAGACAGCAGAACCAGAGCCGGACCAGACAGGGCCACGTGGAGGAAGATTCCCAGCTGCAGCAGTCTCTGGACAGAGTCATCAATGTCTTCCAAAGTCAGCTCTTCAGCGCTCTGCTTGGTAAGGATAGCTAGTTTGTTTGTTCCCTGTTCCTCTACACTTCCAGTTATACCCGGTGTTACAACACGAGCTGTTGATTTTGAAGACATGGTTCGATTTATTTTTAGCTTTTTTCTACTAACCAGCCTGTTGATTCGCCTTTCATTTTTTGATACTTGGATTTGACATCTGTATGGGTTTCTACCCGAGGCTACATTTCACAGTACATACCAGACATGTAGGTATTTAAATCAGCATACTTTAATGCTGGATTACATTTTCTCAAATCTCAAAGAGATCAGAACACAAACATGTAGGCGTGATGTAGCCTGCAGAAAACACAGGTCCCTTTGTAGAACGCCTGCATACATTTAGAGAATGTGTTGCAACTTTGAATTCCTCCCAAGAGTTAACAGTCTGTGTGTAACTGGTTTGTTCTGCTTGTTATGAAGGAAAACACTCCAGTTTACCAAACTGGTTCTAAATCCCTGATCTTGCCTGCTTTGGCCACGCCCACACCTTTTAGTTCTCACAGTAACACTCCTTTCTCTGTTTTGTGTGTGTGCTCTTCACTAAACACCAGTTCCTGTTTGTGACTTTCACCTTTAATCAAGCTGTTTCTGGTGTTAAAGTTGTATCTTGACTTCATGCATCATGTAATCCTGTTTGAATATCTCCTGTTCGTCCATGGAGGTGATTTTGTGTTCCTGTACTTTGTAATTTCCATCCTTGACGCCTCTTTTTTGGTCATTTATTATTGAATTGTCCTGCTAAATTCCCCTTTACCTTCTTCTCCTTTTCTCTTTGCACATCCTCCTCCGACTGTCTGTATATCCCCTGTCCTCTTCCCACGTATACTGGACATCTGTTTTTCTTCCTCTTCATCATCTTTTTAATGACCACCAAACTTATCTGAGCTCGCAACCAGGTGTATGCTTTGGTGTAGTCAGTTGTGCATGCGGAGAGGGGGAAGTGAAGCCTCTAGTCGTAACAGTCACTGATGTGCCTAAAACGGGAAATGACGGTAGAACGAACTATTCCTCTTTTAATTCTTCAGGAGCTACTGTTGTACATAACAGTGGTGGCAGTGTCCTGCCACTAGAGGTCAGCAGTGTATTAGCTGAGACCTTTTGTGATCAGCTTCAATTAGCCTGTGTCTGAATACAATGCACATTATACAGTCGTGATTAGGAGACATGGATGATTATTTATAGATAAATCAGTTCGATCATTTTTCAGTCTATACAATGTAAAGAATGTCAATCACAGCTTCCCTGAGCTCAAAGTGTCATTTTCTTGTTTTGTTCAATGAAGTGTCCACAACCCAAACATACTCAGTTTACCATGATATATAAATCCTGAGTTTGGAGAAGCTTCAACTAGAAAGTGTTAGTTTTGCCGTGATAAATATCATGCTCTGTATCTGTGAGAAGGATACAGAGCATGATATTTGATGATATTTCGTCATTAATTCATAAATCTATCTCTTCAATGTGTCAGTACCTCATTTACTCATCCACTAAACCCTTTCAGTCACTCATCTCGGCTCTAATCTCTGCTCTCCTCCTCCTCAGACATCCAGGAGTACTACGAGTTGACCATCCTCGCAGACATGAAGTGTGCTGTGGACCAGACAGGCGGTCCATGGGACCTCACTGCTTCTAGCAGCCAGCTAACGGAGCTCCCAGCCCAGCCACAGCCCTCCTCTGGTCCCTTGAGCCCCCAGGCTTCTGGAGGACCATCCCAGCCAAAACCCCTGTCCCCAAAACCCAAGTCAATCAAGTCCCATGCTGCTCCACTCCCATCCGAGACATCCACGTCAAAGCCATCTTCCCTTACAACACAGTCCGTTACACCTCAGTCAGAGCCAGGCAAGGTCAAGTATCGTGCTCCTCTCTCTCCTGACCAACCTGGAGCCTCCAAATCGTTGGCATCAGAGACTCCTGTGCCTTCTTCTGTCTCTAATGCCACATCCCCCAGAGTCACGGTGAATGGCGTAGGGACCCCCACCGGCTCCATAAAAACAGCTCCTGGAGCGTCACTGAATGGAACAAAGCCACACCTTACTGCCACCAACTCTAACGCTTCTTCAAAAAGCTCCATCAGCTCCGCCAATCCCCAAAGTGACTCCGTCTCTCCAGACCTCAACCTGGTGAGCGTCTCAGCCCTCGTCTCCAGCACCATCCAAGGCTTTGTGTTGCCAACCACTCCGGACAGTCGTACCCCCACCAGGACCACTCCTAGCACCGGCCCAGGTCTCAACAGAGTCACAGACGCTACTGTAGTCTCTCCAGCTCTTGCGACCAGCAAGGACCCGGCCACAGGCAAAGTCACTCACAGCAGGAGTCCAACGAGCCCCAACCGGGGAAAGTTCAGCCCCACAGGTCCTCCTCATCTGAGGTACGTTCAACTTCCATGTGTTTGAATTTATATTAGGGTACTTTGCAACTGATATTTTAACACACTCAATGGATTAATTATGCCTACTTCAGTGTGGAAGTAGCATTTAAAAGAAAGGACTAAGTATGACTTTGGTCACAATTTGATGAAACAGTGTGCTGACTCTGTCACAATACCACTTATTTGCTTTGAATAGAGACAGATGTAGAAGTATAAACGGTGTGCCTCAAACTATGATGGGTTTTTCAGTAATTTCTCATTGATGAAGTTGAAGTTACTACAGGTGGTCCTTTTCGTCACTTTGTCAGGTATTGTACTGTAGCTATGCTACTCATGCTATCTAAATCATTTCTTCTATTTATTTCCACCAAAACTGAAAACACAAGACCCATTTCTAATGAGATTTACACAATCTTTGGTTGTCAACACAGCAAAACTAACAAACCAAATTCACACCTATTTGAATTTCACTGATAGAAATGAACACAATTTGCATTGACTTAATTACGAATAGCTCAAAATATTATTTATTCATCCCTCAAAATATTTTTTAATTGAAAACAAAATTATGCCAGCGGTTAAACGTCATGCTTTTTATAATGAAAATGTATGTCGCACAGATTAAATGACAGATATAATGCAACACTGCATTTTGTTTGCTGTTGGGAATTCAGGTGTAACAGTACAGCATAATAACTGACAGTTTTCAGAGTTCACAGACTCCCTCTTTACTTCATCTCTGTTCGTAGTCCAACCAGGCCCGGGCCAGTACAAGTCACCTGCACTAGCCCTAGCCATGGTCCAGCCAGCCCCAGGCCAGCTACCGGCCCACTGACACCCAACAAGGTAAGACAGCTTTGATTGTGTTGGAAATCTCGCCACAGTTGATAGCAGCGTATGATATGTATCGCCCTCTATCCGAAGTTGATTGGTGATCCAGTTGTTGGGTGGTAACCTTGAGATGACACGAGGGCGGCATGATTCTGGAAAAGGAGTGAGGTTACGTATCTCTCCTGAGTCTTAGATAAACTATTTTTAAATGAAAATACAGCATCCATTTCCTCCTTGTGCCTCGGAGAGCTTGTCATGTTTGGTGATGCACTGTATACTTCTCCCATTCGACGTTTAAATAGTCAAGTGGCAGATACTGTGTGTACTAGTTTGTATGGTCCTAATAGCCTCGTCGTGTTCTGATTCGTCATATTTAGATTTTATTTTGCTCAGATTATCGTCAGCTAGTAAGTACTACCCTGTGCTACCCTGTGGTGCTGCATTGTCGGTTAAACATTGCTCGTAAGATACACGCTGTCACGAGCGTCCTTTTGTCAGAATTAGGGTTGGATAAATCTTTACCCGACTCCTCTTGAACCAGTTTATGGAAAGGATGCTGGTGGCTGCAGTTTATGCAGGCTGGCTGTTTTGGAAATTGGCTTACATTGCATTACATAATATGACAAGGGAAATCAATTCAGTTCAGTCACATTTTATTCTCCAGTAGAGTCAGCAGAACGAGACCAGAGATGGGCTCATGCGACTGGTTTTTGTCTGAAATGGTTTCTTTGTGGTTTGGGCTGTTTGAACGCAGGCTTACACTGCATCTCACAACTTGTGCTGATATTCACATACTTTGCTTTGTACTAAAGCTTTCAATACAGTGCTGTACAGTATGTGCATCGGAATACTGCTTGTATTGTAAAAGGGACTTTTGCGTTAAGTGACCAAAGTTTAAATGAAGCGAATCACATTTTGTGCATATTTTTCTTATCATCCATGATTGAACTGTTTTTAATACATGAGATTACTTGTATTGAAAGGCTGTATAAGTAATTGAGACCCAATAATGTTAATTTAGCACAAATGAAGGAGCGCAGACAGACTGTCAGATCTCTGTTGGCGGCAGTGAGCATCATGAGTCCAGGGCCAGAGGAGGGTGGAGCTGGACAGAAGTAGAGTAGGACAGGGACAGAAACAAATGCAAAAGTGTGTGCATGTGTGTGTGTTTGTTCCATGCAAGTCATTTGCATATGAGACATTTTCCACCCAGCTTTCTCTCTCTGCTCTGCCCGTCTTGTATAGTACAGTAAATACAGTCCAGTCGGTGATGTCGTGTATCTAGAGAAGGCCCGGCATCCTGAGTGAGTGACATGAAATCCCTTATTCGTGTGTGGCGCTTCAGGGTGCGTGCGGAACTTGAACTTCGCCAAAACCCAAAGTTGAAAGCAGAGCATCCACTGCTATACCTCTGTTGATATTCACTCAGTCTAACCACCCACTCCTGCCAGAGACTGACCTAATAAAACGGCAGAGAGTGGTGTGTGTGTGTGTGTGTGTGTGTGTGTGTGGAGCATAAGTATTTGTGTGTGTGTGCTTATGTCTGTGCATTCACGTCTGTCTGTGTGTGTTTGCCTGTGCATCCATGTGTATGCGTTTCTGCGCCTGTCTCTGCATGTTTGCTGATTTTATTTTTCCGGTGTGTGTCGAGTGTGTTCTGCGTGTGTGCGGATATATTTTCTGAACCATGCACTCTTTGAGATCAAAATGTGTCTACCAGCTGCCATAAAGCGAAGACAGCAGCTGGAAAACAAGAGGGCGGGCGGCGGTGCACCGGGACAGCTGCCATGTTTCCGAAGACGGCCTCTGTTTTAGCGGAGAAGTCCTGTCTGGCTGCTCCGATGGAAGGACAGGTGGAGAGGACATGAGAAAGAAAGGGAGGAGAGGAAGCGAGGGATGAAAGAAGAGGGTGTGCAGGAGGGGACGGAGACAGACGGACGGACGGCAGAAGGATGTCACCAAAAGCAACAAGCGGCTGAGTGGTGGAAGTTGGGGCTCGAAGATGTTTTGATGAAAGTTTGTCAGTCGGACTGGTGAGGATGGACTGCATCTGCATCCTCACTACCAAGGTGAGACACAGGAAGAGAGCAGACTGGAGTAGGAGCAGAGGGGAATGGCAGGCAAGACGGAGGAAACGTTGGACGTACAGCCTCAGATCGATTTTCTAAATGATCAAGGTTTTGTGATAAGTGTCCCTCATGATGGCGTTCATCCATTAAATTAATTACAGTCAACACTGTAATTTGTATGTTGAAATTGTGTGTGAATAATGTGTGAATCCATCACATGATTATTTATTTTTTTGATTATCAAGATAACATGATTTTAATTGAAAGTGGGACGGAGACCTGCTGTATTTTGGGGGAGGGGGATTTCAGGATAAACTACAGGCTGATGGGAAGCTAAGTGCACCTGCTAACAATTGGCCATATCAAATTGGCGACAGGTTGCTTGTTGGACAGATGTTATTGGTGCGCTGTAGTTTGTGAATAAACAGGCTATAGTTGATATCTTACAGGAACTGGATGTCCTCCAGTGAAGCGAGTCTCATGGGAATGCCGGGCTGTTGCTCAGCCGTTGGTCTGGCAACACCCGGAGAGACGGGAAACTGGGTTGATGGGACACGCACTTCAAGAGACTAGCTAGCTGACTGATCCGCTGGTTGACTGACTGGCTGACTGTTCTCAAGGCAGGAGAGAGCACTTGGCTGGCATCGCCATCAGCATACAGAATGCACATATGTGCATGCTCAGAAATGCATGAGAGAGTACAGGATGGAGAATGTAACTGTTGGTGCTTTGAATGTTTGTATGACGTGTCTCGACCGAAGACGGAAAAAACTTAGTTTGTTCTGAGATACCTGTGATTGTATTATACACAGTTACTGTAACAGAATTAAATTGAATGTGGTTACATCCTACTTCAGGCTTAGTCTTGGGCCACTCTTAATCTCATTATGGACTCAGTCTTGATTGTGCTTATTCATGTACTTAAGGGTTCATACCCCATTGTCTGCTTGAAGGGCACATGCTCCTGTTCGGAGCGTGATGACCTTTCCTCCTGATGGCCGACACAGGGACTGTGAGGTTGACGCTGGACAGTAAATCAAACTCTCACTGCAAAGATGTCAATTCTATCTGAAAACAATACAACTCTAAGCTCAATACAGAAAAAGCTGCATGGTCTGGTAAGGGATGTGATGAATGATAGAAAGTGCCCGAGGACTGAGACACACACACACACACACACACACAGACAGACAGACTGCAGGAATTCCATCACACATTCATCTAATTAATCTTGTTCATCTCATTAAGATAATGGATTGAAAAATGGAGGGGGTTCCCTGAGTTCAAGACTTCTACATTACAGCTGGAGGATGTTTCAGTACGTCCTCCTTCATCCTGCTTGATTCATTTCTTCCTCCCATCTCTCTCTTTGACCCTGTTAGACTCTATTGCTATGTGCATTCTGGGTAAATAGAAAAGCAAGTTGAGGAATCAAGACCTAAATGCACTAAAATAAACCCTGGGTTGATCAGAGGCGCGCTTGGTTACAATAACAACAATTCAGTGTGTTTCCAGTGCAAACATACGAGCAATCATACAAATAGATTCAACCAGAAAGTGCAGGCCAATCTAAAAGGTCAGTTGCACACCTCTAATCGTGCCATAAATATCAACCTTAAAGATTACAGAACAAAACACCAGACAAATATATTCAGCAGTATTTATGCTTTTGGAGATTTCATTTTCTATCGTTACTCGATTCTCCATTGTGTCCAATCCTCTTTTCATCCTGTCTTAAATCCCACCCTGGTTAATAGTGTGTGATTGTTGTTTAGCTTTACTCAGTGTCACCGGCCTGCTCCAAGAGAGCAAGAGTCTCTCCGAAGAGGCTTACCTTAGGCTGCTAATAGACTCACACAAAGAGCGAAGGAAGAGGAGAGGTCAAGTCTGTGAGTGCACAAGTGTCTGGCTTATTTTACTGGATTTTGTCAGAAAACTCTGCTTCATCATTCCACCGATCCATCCATCTGTGCAACTGTCCAGCTGGCACTGTGATGTAACTCTTGACGAGGGGTTAAATGAATCAACGGGGAAAGCATGAGAGCAGAGGAGGCAGAGAACTTCCCAAGCAGCTGCAGGATTATTGAGCCCAGAGCTACGCATCTGCAGCAGCAATGCACTGCAGGGCTGCTGTCACGGGTTAGCTGGCTTCACGAGACCCTCGTAGCGAAAGGTTGAGAGATCCACACCTGTTGTGAAGAATTGGACTGAGAGTCTGGAGGTGTTTAGATATCCCTGCCTAGGGCTGACACCTACCGGGTCAGTGCGAGGGCTACATGTGAAGATGGACCATCGTAACTGTTCTTCCTCAATCAATGGAACGTATCGTCACTTCACTCTAATTACAAGTCATTCTCTGACTCACCTGCTGCGGGGTTCACTGAGGGAATTGGCATGAGTCTTGTAATCACGGTAGAGGTCAGCTGAGGTTAAATCAACGTCCGGAATGAATGACCAGCAGGCCGCTTTCTGTGTTTTTGATGTGTGCTTTAAGTAAAACACCATAGAGGTTGGTGCATTCTTTTGTTAGCGCTGTGTTTTTGCATACACGAGTATTGACCCTGTATTCATGGTTTCACTGAACTGTAGAGATCAGCGATCCTGGTTGACATATTATTCCAGGGCCAGAGATCATGACTTTAACATTCATGATATCTGTCTTCTAACACTCCATTCCCTGGAGCGGCTAACCAACGACGTCTTCTCTGCACTTTCCAGCCTGACGACAGTTAAACACGAAGGTCCACTAGAAATCCACTAACGAACGCTAACATGGAAACATGTCAGTATGTTTTAAAAGAGACACAAAAGAGCCTGATCAAATGTTAGCTGCACTCTTTTGCTTCTTAGACTCTCACTTTTTGTTTGTCTTGCCTTGCAAATTGGTAGATTTGATACATCAACCCCAACATGTGAATTCATTTGTTTTAATTGAATTAATGTTTTAGTTAAACATTTTCAA
Source organism: Melanostigma gelatinosum (assembly GCF_949748355.1). Classification (NCBI taxonomy): domain Eukaryota; kingdom Metazoa; phylum Chordata; class Actinopteri; order Perciformes; family Zoarcidae; genus Melanostigma; species Melanostigma gelatinosum. Next base: position 16,133,040 of record NC_136637.1, on the reverse strand, counting down.
ATATTTTAATCTTCAAGTTTTCTTTTCAGCTGATCCAAAGTATATTTAGGACCCTTACCCTTAGCTAGAGTGCTGCTAACTGAAGCTGTTTCTCAGCATGAATCTGGCCACAGCTAAGTCCATTTTTCTGTTTTCACAGGAACAGGACGTTGTTAGCTGTGTGACCTCCTATTGTTTACCTCCTATTGTTTACCTCCTATTGTTTACCTCCTATTGTTTACCTCCTATTGTTTAGCCACCACAGCAAACAGGCGAGCAAGCTAACATGAAACAGATCAGCCCAAGTCATGCCTGAATACAGACAGAGCAGCACACACACACACACACACACACACACACACACACACACACACACACACACACACACACACACACACTCACACACACACACACACACACACACACACACACACACACACACACACGCACACACACACACAACCAGGCAGTCAACTGAGTTCAGTTCAGTTCACTTTAGTCTTATCATTCATTTTTCAGGGGGGAAATTAAAAAGCTTCGACTCACCATGGCTTTGTGAAGCCGTGGCCCTTGACCTGTCACGATAGTTTAGAGAGAAGGTCCGTTCTACATGTGTCTTGTGGGTCAAACAGATAAAAATGTCCCTCTTGTAATTCTCTGAGCTTTAGTATAAATGCAACAGTTGCGGTAGAAATGATGATTTGATGAGATTGACAGCGGCGAGGCTGTTTAATATTTGGCCCTATTAATTGCGGTCACCTTGTTTTAACAATCGCTGTGTTTACATCCATTAAAAAATTGGACATTATATGGCTATAGCCCAACTCTTGTTATTTATCAATAGCTAGTCAAGTAATCTCTGTTTTTTAAATAAAAATGACTACAGTAATTAATATTAAATATACATTTAATACATGTGTTCAGCCAGTCTACTTCCAGATCCTGCCATTTGTTACTGCCATCTTACAGCTCATATAGACCTTCTTGAAGAACATAAGATGCTATAAGCCCCTTCATTTCCGTCTCTATGTCGGCAAAAATTAAAAATGCAAAGTTCATATTTTGCATGATTGACATAAAAATAATATTTACAGCATATTGTCCAGGTACTGCTGTGTCTGTGTTTTACCACATAGTGGCACTGTATGTATGACAAACACATCAACATGTTGTGTGCTCAAACTGTAATTCTGCAGAGACTTGACACTCTTGACACTTGCTACTTGTCCTTTGGTGTTATAAAGTTTTCAATAAATGACAGGCCATGAATGAGATAAACCACGAACTTTTCTGCTGCACAGATTTGTAGCTGCAGGGTTTCAGCAGCAGTCTGCGTGTCCCCGCACAGCATTTTAGAGAGGGAGGACGAGAGATATATACTTTGTGTGTATATATATATATATATAGAGAGAGAGAGAGAGAGAGAGAGAGAGAGATAGAGAGATAGAGAGAGAGAGATAGAGAGAGATAGAGAGAGAGATAGAGAGAGAGAGAGAGAGAGAGAGAGAGAGAGAGAGAGAGAGAGAGGAGAATTCACTCATGTGGAAACTGAATACACAGCTGGTTAAAGCTGATCACGTAACCACATTTGAAATGTTGATGTATGGAGATTGGTTCATGTGTAGAATAGAGAATCCGCCACTACTGGCTAGTGTATGAGGTTACCACGTACACACAGTGTAGTTATTTTTGTGCTGGCTGACCTACTAATGTTAACATGCAGTGCATGCCTGCTAGGCTCATGAGGTCGCATCCTCTCTGTCTCTGTCTCTCTCTCTTATTTCTATCTCATGTATTCAGTTCTTTATTTATTCATTTTTGTCTATACTTTAGTGATTTGATGTGTGATTTTGTAAATGTGACATTAGATTCTATTTTTAACCTCACATTATTATGTTATGAGCCATATGAGCCAAAACGCCTGTGGCTATCCCAGATGTATGAATGTGTGTGTGTGTGTGTGTGTGTGTGTGTGTGTGTGTGTGTGTGTGTGTGTGTGTGTGTGTGTGTGTGTGTGTGTGTGTGTGTGTGTGTGTGTGTGTGTGTGTACATCTCCATCTGTTCCTTGCCAAACACAGAAAAGCCAAGACTTTTGGAAGACTGGCACTTGACCCAAAGCTGACTCTTTGAAAACATAAAAATAACTTCCTGGTTTTCCAGAAGAATACATGAGTTTTCATAAATTTATATATATATACATATATATTATATATATTTATTGTCAGGCACCACTTTCATCATTTCATGAGAGCTCTTATATTTAGTCTTTACTCTAACACTCCTGGGAATAACTCTTAGGCCCACAGCAAATGTTTATTTGAAAGAAATAGAGGCGCTGGGTAGTTGGCCTCAATGTTTGAAGAGTAATTATATTCAAGATGTTCAGTGGAAAAACTTCAAAGCAAGTGTAGAGCTCCAAAAATGTTGCCAACAAACCAATAAACTCAATAAACCAATAAACTTGAAATGAGCCCACATTTAACTCTGAAAGATTACAAACGCATAAGCAATTATATAAATAACAAACGTCCATGAGACATTAAGAAATATGAGGATACAAGATAATATTGTGAAAAATATCTTACTGGAGTTGGATGCAAACCAGTGTTCCTCCAAGAAATGTATCTGTAAATAAAGAACACTTTCCAGAGATATAATGTACAGAGAGATTTGAAGCTTTGCAACATGATTAATATATTAATTATTCATGAATTATTGATGCGTTACACAGAACACACAGAAAGTTGTACATGTCTTTGAGAAAAGTGCTGATGCACAAAGTTACACAAGTCCCTGCTGTGCTCAGAATAACCTTTCACGTCACTGCATTATTGATATGGCTTGTCTACCTGCATCAGCTTCCAGACTTAATTGGCTCCTCCAGGCTTTTATCTTGTATCTGTTGGAACCATAACTGATTACCAGCTTTAAGTTTAACTTGGGGCGTCGTCTTGGATTGTGGATTGATTCAACTTTTTTGACAATTCCTGACGGTTCCCCGTCGGTGACCTTAGAATCACTCTCAGTTTGCTTGTTTGCCCTCGCCTCACTTTCTGCTTTCTCGTGCTACGTTTCCCTCTCTCTGTCCTCTTCTCGCTCATGCTGTGTTGTTTGTTTCCCAGTGGAGGTGAGAAGTCGGAGGCAACCACAGAGAGACTACTGTGTGTGTTTGGGTCTGTGTTTCTGTGTGTAAGACGGCCCAGATGGCCCAGCCGTCAGCATCAAGAGCCTCGGTTAAAGAGTGCGCTCTGACTTGTTTGACTTCCTCTGCCCTTTATCTCCCATAAATCCTCTCATCTCCTCATATTCCTGTTATAAAAATAAAAAAACTCAACTAGGTTCACATAGATAGCAATGAGGACAAATTCTCTGGTGTGGTTTTAGACCATATAAAGTGTTGAATGCTTGACCAAATATTGAAGTAAGAATCGAATGTGTGATAAGCTGTGACCAAATATACTGACTCAGGATTTCTTTGGCACATGTATAGTTTGGTAGGCGTCTTATTAGTACATCAAAACTTAATAACCTCTCTGACTGAGAGTTTAATAACCCTATTTTAGGAGTGTGTAAAATGTATTTACCTTAATATTTACAGTAAACAGCTGAAAATAGTAGCATGTCTTATGCACCTATTTTGTTATGAAATCATTCAGGTGCTAAATAGGCTAAGCCTTGTTTGTTAGTTCAGCTGCATAAAGGGCTCATTGGCTGCTCTTAAGCTACAGTTCAATTTTACAAGTACACTACAAACGAGTGGATACAGCCAACACCTAAGGCCAGTGCTAAGACTGACTGAAAAAGGGCAGCCATCTCATTCATTTTAATTAGGCCAGCCAGGCGACACCGCAGGGGTGCAAACACAGGCCCCAGGAAAAGAAATGCAAGGTTGTCGAGCAAACAAAGTTGAACCTGTCCTGACCTGTAAGGTCTTGCAGTGGCCAATCAAATACATGCAAGCACACATTCCGGGCAGATTAGTTTGTAACCTAATGGTGCTGTGTACTGTTTACCATGCGATAAAGTAATTCCCGCCATGATATCATCATATTGTCAACATCATATTTCATGTCTCGCTGGTGCCTAAATGAACAGCCCCCACCATCACAGCCCTCTGCGTTCGTCTAAACGCAGGGCTGTTTTCGGCATGAATGGCTGCTCCAACTGTGTTGTGTTCAAATGTCGTTGAGCAAGTCACCCCTTTATTGTGTGTGTGTGTGTGTGTGTTTGAAATAGATCATGGCTTGTGACCCCGGATGATGTAACAATGTTGTCTCTCCCTCACTCAATCACGTTTAATGTCTCTCTACCCGGCTCTCTTTATCAATGTTATATTTGGTCACTTTAATCTTCACTACCCCGTATAATACTGTACTCCCCTCCTTCCTCGCTCTTTGTGTGTGTGTGTGTGTGTGTGTCTGTGTGTGAGAGAGAGAAAGAGAGAGTGTGTGTTTACTGGAATGTAACTACTGGTACACAAGGCAGAGCATCACTGCAGCAGGTAGAGAGAGAGACGGATAGATAGGGGGACACTGGAGAGACACATTTTTAATCCTCCCTCCACCTCGGTGTGCAGGTCTCTCCTTATATTTCGCTTTCTTTCTGTCTCTCATTGATCTTGCTGTTGAGAGGCTGGCCAAGAGAGGCAGTGGAGCAAAGCCAGGGAGAGTGAACAAGCCAGAGAGAGAGAGAGAGAGAGAAAGGGAGAGGGAGAGAAAGGGAGAGGGAGAAGGGGAGCGATGGAACGAGAGAGACACACTCATACCAGAGAGAGAGGAGATAGAGGACTGGGACTACTGCTACAGAGGAGGACAAGAGAGACCACATCCATACTGACACACACACATGCACACACTTGCGCGCGCACACACGCACACACATTCACGCACACACACACACAGACAGACTGACCCATACATTCTGACAACAACAACACTCTGAAAACACAAACACATGTGCTGACACGTGTCAGACACACTGACGCACACGTAGACAGTGGACCATGTTGCTCCCTGCATCCTGACCAGCAATGAGGATTACACAGATGAAGATGATGATGAAGATGAGAGCAGTAAAGAGTGCGAGGGAGAGGACGCCGGCCTGCCACAGCTGAGGACCGTAGCGTGGTGGTGGTGGTGGGGGCGGGGGGGGGGCAGTGGCCAGGGGGCGGGGGGGGGGGGGGGTGGTCCGGCAGAGTCGGGAGATTGTGGGATGGAGCGTGGTTGACAGAACGCATGCATGTACATGTGCATGTGTGCGTGTGTGGATGTGTGTGAGTGTGAAATGTGTGTATGAGGACTAGGATGCCCCCCAGCGTGGAACCAGCTAGCTAACGTTAGCCACATGTTCTGCCACTGCAAAGTAGCATGCACCAACAACACCATATCTCTGATGTTTGGATGCAAGGTAGGTAGAAAGCTGTGTGTGTGTGTGTGTGTGTGTGTGTGTGTGTGTGTGTGTGTGTGTGAGAGAGAGAGAGAGAGACATGTAGGGGTAAAAGTAAAGTAATGGACAGTGAGAGAGAGAGAGAGAGAGAGAGAGGTGTTTGTGTTCTGCTGTACATCTTTATTGTAAGCCCCTTTGCTTCAACTATGGTATCTGATGCTTCATTAATTTGAATTCACCTGTAAAAGTTATTTAAGTTATTTAAAGCTTTTGTATGTATACCACAAATCTAATTCATAAAGTAACTTTATGTTAAAGTGGAAACAGACAACTTTTCAAAAACTTAATATATATACAGTATATAGCAGGAATTCAAGGTCATTGTTATTACCTGACAATCGTATGGTACCAAAAAAGTATTGCGGTTTGATATTCAGCCACAGTATCCCTGTATTATTTGTTACCCTGTCATATGCAAGTTAGCTGTAGAATTGTTGATGGCAGTGGTGCACTGAATAGTGTAGCACTGTTGCATAGAAGATGTTAGACGCCGCGGGCGGTTGTGGAGTTTGCATATTCGTCCTGTGTTTGCCGTTGGTGCTCTTCTTTTCTTCCCACAGTCTGAAGTTGTGAAAGTTTAGCTCTGTTGGAATCTCTGCATTGTATACGTACAGCAGTTATTTTGTAATAACCCAGTTGAAAAAAAACAACTAAATTAAATAAAAATAACATTCCTCTGCACATCCGCCTCCCTCCCTGGCTATTCTATGATGAATGTGAAAACTGTAGCCCCTTGACAGATCTTTGACATCTCTAACCCATCATTAAATTACTCTCACCTCATCCCTTACGAATATACTCACTAATTACGCAACACCAGGCCATGCTAAGTGAATGAGCTTCGGCTAAAATTGGCAATCATCATCTTGCAAAGTACTCTGAACTGTTGAGCGGAGAATCAACACATGAAATATTAAAGTTCCACCCGAGCGCTTAAGATGTGCCTTTGATGTGGCGGAACTGTTGGTACCCACTGTGCTGCATCTTTGAATCGCCATTAAACACACAGCTAACCTAACAGAGGGCTTCATAAATGGCTATTTAAACTTGTCTTGTTTTATTGTTTGACTGCTAACCTATAACCCTTATCCTAGAGAGGCTGGTGTAAGAACAAATTCACTGACAGTACCGTGATATTAGAAGATCCAACATTGGACTGCGTGTATCTGAGCATGCATTGTCCAGTTCAGCATAATAAAGTGTATAGACCTCACTTCTGTCCCATTAGATCACCTCACCATGACAGCCCGGTAGATAGAGGCAGGCCGAGAGACAACTGTTAGGCTGGAGCTAGAGAGAGAGAGAGAGAGAGAGAGAGAGAGAGAGAGAGAGAGCGAGAGAGAGAGAAAGAGAGAGAGAGAGAGAGAGAGAGAGAGAGCGAGAGAGAGAGAAAGAGAGAGAGAGAGAGAGAGAGAGAGAGAGAGAGAGAGAGAGAGAGAGAGAGAGAGAGAGAGAGATTTTGTCCTCTACAAGTATAGCTGGAGAGGGTAACAGCAGAGTGTGTCCTGAGGATGATAAGAAGTTGCTCAGGGCTTTAATGTGTAGATGAGATTTTTGAGGGATGGGCATGTTGGTCACCACTGCTCTGTGTTCTGTATATCCATACATCAGGAATGGCTTGGGTTGATGCAATACTTAACTTGATTCACCACAGTATGTGCAATTGGTTCACATTTGGCTGTATATTGTTGTTCATGCCTTGCTTGGAGTATTTAAAACTAATTTTGTGACAAAATAGTGCGATGTAAACATAGACCCATTCTTAATTTACATGGAGTTAGCAGCCAATCGCTTATCTTTGAACAGACATCTGCTTCACCTGTGCTCCAGTGGTTTCTGCTGAAAAGCTTTGGATGTGAGGCAACTGCAATAAGTGCTGTCTTTGCATTGAAACAAACAAATAAACAAAATGAAAGTAGCAATTTAACTGTTACTGTATAACTCTAACAAAATGGAAAAAGGAAAAACACAACTGCATGCCCTGTTGAGTGGTATTATCAGTGTGGGATGACAAACCTTTAATCATTCTCACTGTTATTTTTACACGGCTGAATTTATAATGATGCTGGTGTAACTAAACAAGTTCAGATGAACTGTCAACAAGGAAAGTAGTTCAGTGTCCTAAAGTTTGCTCAATTTACTGGACATCGCATTTTGTTTACATTTTATCACTCTTCCACACAAACTGGCCAGTCGGCTATTTTACCCAATTAGAGGAGGAATTCATTTACCCTTAAGAGTTACTGCGCAAGATGAAGGGTTGGGTGTGTATGACTTTCACCCACAGAGACCTTTTTTGTCTTTTCTAGGAAGGGCAGGGGATCTTTAGGGGCAGATATGTCAACAGTATATGAAGGGGCGTCCACATCATCTGAATTTGGTGACCTGAAAAATGATTTGAGATGAAGCTCAGTGGTGTGTATCAAGCTGTTCTAGTCATCAATCAGAAATAAAAACCAATTCATTAATCAATGAATTAAAATATATTGTGAAAACATTATGATGGAAGTGTATGATGGCCATCCCCAATGGCAGTCTCCGTGCTCTATTATGCCTCATACGTTGATGCAGCAATTCTTGGTTTAAAACCATCTGTTACACAGATTTTGGATCGCCGGCGATTCTGTAGGTCTCAGAAGAAATGTATGTTTGGCAGGATGAAGAATATTTAAATGTTTCTCTTTATTTTTCCTTTGAATTAAAAGAATCCCAAATTACATTGCAGTTAATGACAAAATGACAGTTCATGGCAGGCTAACTGCCGATAGAATGATGCTTTTTTCTTCCAGAGTATTTTGGTTTCTGTTATGCCTTTACTGGAGTTGATTAGCTGAATTGTAATCAGAATTGATCAAATCCAAAGGATACTGAACCTGTAGGGTAAGCAGTCACTGACACAGAAAACATAAAGTTTGATTGGAATCACATGTGAAAGTACTGTAAGTTACAACAAGAGAGAGCAGCAGAGCAGACAGTTTCAACCCACACAGTGCATAGAGGGGAGAGGAGAGTACATTTTATGAACATGAGGGTGAGCTACATTCATTTTTACCTTGCCAGTAATGTGTCCATTGCTGAGTACGTATAAGTGACTGAGAAGATAAATCAAACACACCTTAACTAGGTCAGACATCTCAACACAATCAAAATAGATGAATCTGTTCCTCTATTTCTGCTCAGGTCTGTTTATTTTTACTGAAGAGACTTTACGAACTCAAAACCCTGGAGAAGTCGGTTAAGGGTTTTCCTCCTTCTCACATCTTTACAGATTTAACATATTTACACTGTTAGATGTATTGAAGATATTTCAATTTAAACATTTAGAATAACTTTGATTTGGATGGATGGCTTCTTCTTTCAAATAATGAATTTGCTATTCGTTCTTCCAACCATAGTTTTAGTTATTTAAAGAACATTAGCTTTCTGTTGATCTCAAATTTTAATTTAAGATACTGGTACAGTTTTCAGAGAGTCAGAATTTTTGCTTTGAGAAGGAGCGTGATGAAAATACACGAGAGAAGAGATGAAGCACGTGTGTGCGAGAGTAGTCCCTTACGGCAGAGGATCCCCTGCTCTTTCATATCTCACCAAGCGTGACTAACGCCTGGCTTTACTCTGACACACACACGCACACACACACACAC
>NC_136637.1:16122143-16123772 GCF_949748355.1 Melanostigma gelatinosum | reverse complement strand
TGTCAATCCCTTCCCCATCACATCTGCTGTCTACCTGCCTGTCTCTGTTTAAGAAAAACACACGCATGGCTCTGGGCTCACTGTTGCATCACGTTCGTCCGGGAGATTATGTCCGTCCATCAATCCATACCTAAAAATAACTTTGTTGACGAATGCTTTATATTTGCCTGATGTTATTGAAACCTTTTGGTTATTTTCTTATGTTTTGACATGTTTATACATTTTGTTCATATTCATACATAACTAAGGCTGACTTGATCATAATTCAAACAACCGTTCAGTTTTATATGAACAAAATATTGATATTGTACGCAACCTTTTAACAATACCAGAAGAATACACAACTTGTTTCTTGTTCGTGGTTCGTGGTGTCCAGTGTCTCTGTGAATCACTTTGGGAGTAATATGTTCCAAACCCAACCCTGATTACAGTATAAACTACAATTTTCTTTTACATTTTTTGGGAAATGTAGTTGCTGCCTGGATGATGTTTGGTGGGAACGCAGGACTTTGACACCAGACGGTTCACATCTCACGTGGTTATGTTGAGCCAACAAAAGCACTTTACGTCATCATCTTAATTCTTGATTAAGTGCTTTAAAAAAAACATCATGCTTTTCTTGCGTCAAACAGGTAGTTTATTGCAAGAGTGGAATTTAGAGGAAAACATCGTTTTTTTTTGTTGTGGGGCTACTCCTTTGTTTCCAGTTTGACTAGACTTTCCCTTTAAAGTGACTCGAACATGACTCTACAGTTCTGAAACCTGCTTTGAACGTCACTGGCAAAATTATAATGCAGTCAATCTTAAATTAAGCCTGTTTGTCATAGTCCCTGAAAAAATGACACGTTAGAGATTAGATCGAGGAAGATTTTTGGCCAAAAGCAGAGCTTAATTGGGTTGTAATGTACAACCAGTTTGTTCTTAAATCCAATCTAATGGCTTCAGAAACAGAAGCTGATGACTTTACAGTGTTGGTCAAGGTGGCAGAGGCAGACAGAAGTCAGGAGACCTGTTTCAGGATGGCTGCAGAATTAGATAGGTCTCTTTTGAAAGTACTTAGAAGTCAAGGATACTGGCCTAAATATTCTTCCATGCACAGAGCCTTTCTTTGTACCAGGAGAATACTTTTGGGGAACTGTGCATGAAGGGATTCAGTCGAATCCTTGCCCCATTTTTTAGTAATGAGGCCCATTACTATCTCTGTTCTGCACTCGGTCTGGCTCCCTCTCTCTTTCTTCTCCCCCTCTATCTCCCTCACACACACTCATATTAGCACAGCGGAGCCGGGTAATCTTTTTATTTTGGTTTATTGGGCTGTATCTGTAGATTTGTGTTACATCACTGTACTGCTCTGCACCACTCTGACCACACACACACACACACACACACACACTTCATTTAGCTCCATGTGTTTGTTGATGTTTCTTACAGTACTTCATATTAGGGGTTGACTGATTGCTAGGTGCCATCAGGGTGTTTTACTAACGTTAGTTGTCGTTATTGGCAGAACAGGGCTCCTGTAGTGGCCCAGTCCTGCGCAGCCGCCATTAGTGTGGACGTACATCACTGTTTCGCATGGAGGGCCACTTATGCTGGAAATATCTGTGTGCATGTGATTAACTCTGGATA
>NC_136637.1:16092143-16119643 GCF_949748355.1 Melanostigma gelatinosum | reverse complement strand
GACAAGGTATGTCTGCAACATGTCCTTTGTTTGTGGTAGTATAACCACATTTTCTTCAGTTATCTGCTTTTTATGCTCATTGTTCTGACATTTCAAAATAAATTCTGCACATTAGGGCTGGGCGATATGGAGAACATCACATTTCACAATATATTTGACAAAGTACTTTGATATCAATATTGTGACAATATTGTAAGGTTTACCACTGGTGCTAATCAGCAGTATTGTGGTTGTAATGACTAAGTCAAATAAAACAGCTAGAAAATGACATCACTTTACCGTACTGCAGACTTTTAACCAGGGAACAACATCACTTATGTCATATTATGGTTTTACTGCATACAAAATCTAAGAAGATATCTCATCTCATATCAGAATATCAATATAATATTGACATATTGCCCAACCCTACTACTTGTAGCATCTTTAAATGCTTTGTTCTTCTTCTCTAAACGATGTAAACACAGAGCATGCTACTGCTGCGAGTGTTGATATGATTGTCTGATGTGACAGCTTGTGTCTTTTTGTACTCTGCACATGGTCTGACATGGATGTGATTATTACACAAGGAATAGACCTGCGAGTGATCTCGTCTTAATTTGATACTCAGAACTGAATACGATCAATAAGCATCAGAAATGATTTATTCTGGGATCTAACTTAAAGCCTTTTACCCACCATCTCATTGACTGTCCCTAATTGTGCTAAGTCCTCTGTCTGAGTGTGCATACAGGATTTTGGAAGTAAATACCTCTTCCGTCTCCGCTGGTCATATTAGTTGAGATGTAGTCGCAGTTTGTAAACTGCAGGAGGCAGTAGAGGCAGAAGAATAACCACCATAGTGTGTGGCACCTTCACAAATCAAGATATGACTGAACTACATTCATCAAACTGTTTAATAGCAAGTGCTATGCCTGAACGTTTGAATATGTCTGGTAAAGAGGCTCAGTAGATGAAATAGCAGGGTTTATTATTTACGGTATTGGCATATGCGTTACACAGTTTATGGTAGACTGAAGAAGAAATGCAGCCGACACTGCAGCAGTATAATTGACTTTACTTAAGTAACTCCCTCACAATTTATATCTACCGCAGAGACTGAATGAGGAGAAACAGTAAAAAAAAAAAAAAAGCAACTCGCTGTCTTTCTATAACACACGGACACACATGGAGCACTCAGAGACCTTCGTGGCTCTTACTGTGGTCATTTAGCTAATGCAGATAATTAGGAAGGAAGGAAAGACAGAGATGGTCAGGGAGCGGCAAGAGATGGGATAAAGAGAGAATTACAGGCAGACAGACACGGAGACAGAGGGCAGATTTGTTGCTGGATGTTAATCAACCTGTCAGTCAGCCACATCACTCCTCAATGATTCTCGTTTTCCTCCTGCTGATACAGTAATATAAATTAGGAGTAAGTAAGACCTTTAGTCTGCATTTACTGTAATGTTGAACAGGTGTATAGTGACTGCCTCAGTATGGAGAACCAATCAAACCAGCTACATGTGCATTCAACAATCTCCTATTTTTTGCTCTTCTCCTTGACTTGTGTCAAGAGTTATTTTCCCATATTTAGGGATGATCTGGCTTGCACTGATGGACTTGAACCCATTGTATACTGATATTCGGAGCTATGCTATGCGATCTTCCACATGTAATCACCCTTATAGTACAGACAAGATGGCCTTTATTTGGAGGGAAATTATTTGCAGATGTTTAAACCTACAACAACTGATATTTTAGCAACTTGGGGTCAGCGGGAACTGACGTATTGCGATCTTCCAGATTGACATGGCGGGCTTGTTAGCAAGTAGTTGCCATTATAATTACCATTATAAATACCAGTATCTTTCATTTCGGGTCCTGCTTCAGTCCACTTGGTGGATGTTAATTCAATATTCACTCTCCTTTTAGCTCCTAAACGCCGATGTTCACCAGTTAGTTGCTTACTTTATTTGTCTGCAGTTTGACTTTGAGCAGCAAGTGTACTGCCTGGTGCAGCCCAAAAAAAAGGTACTATGAGAGAGGCGAAAGTGAACTAAAACAGTGAAGTTGCTGCTGGAAATTCTTTGTGTGTTTATCAGTGACCCCTGTCATGTTACACAAAGTAATTTGATCCGTTGTCATTATAAAGGTATTGTGCAAAGAATAACCCGTGCTGCATAGCTAAGAAAAACACCCAGCCCATCCCCAAACACGATCTGAGATGCTAAATATCTGATCTGACCTGTTGGGATTGAGCTGGTGCTTTGCTCGCTCTGCAGTGCTTTATGTATGTTCCTCTATATCTCCAGTATTTACCAGGGGAGCTTGACATAGCTTTTGAAAATGGTCCTTACCAGAATCTGAACGGGATCTAATGGAAGTGCTGGCGGGGAGCCAAGATGGTTAGGAACCACTGGAATAGACCGCAGTATAGATCTGCATGACGTCTGTTTTACAGTGTTTCTAGCTGCACCAGCATCCCTTTATTGTTGTTGACAACACAAAGTTGATGTTTATATGATTTTTTCGAGAGCCACGTTAAAGTTAAAGGTGAGCTAACACAATGTGATATAATGGCACGTAACGTTGGGTTTGGTTGGCTACTGAAAAAATGCTTCTTCCCCAAATGCCCAGATTTTACTACTTCAAAAATAACAGATGAAATAAATCTTATATGAGTACAGTCGCTGCTAAAATTAGTCGGGATGAAGCCTCAAGTCTGAATCAGGGCACAGCATACATACCTGCATTGTTACTGGGCTACAGGGTCAGGCTGTCTGGTGCCTGCTGAACTGGAATCCAGAATAGGTTGTGGGTCAATCTGTGACGGGACCATGGCCAGGACAGGAGAAGCAGAAAAAAAAGAAGTGAAAAGAGTAAAAAGAGTGAACACAGCTAGGCTATATATCACAGTCATACCTGTAGAGGATGGAAGGGCAACGGTGGCTCTCTCAGCAGTCAGACATTAAACATGCATGATGTGTGCTTATTTAATTGGTCTTGAAATATTAATAGAGCCGGCATTCACTGGCTGACATTTGACTGGAGACCGAGAGACCGAGAGAAGGAAAAAGTGAAAGAGAGAGAGAGAGAGAGAGAGAGAGAGAGAGAGAGAGAGAGAGAGAGGGGCAGGGTTGGTTGTGATATAGACAGTGTGTCACCGAATTGCCGCTGTGTCAGCTGACATGTTGGTTTATTGTATTTTTCGTCATGGCGGCTAACTGCAGACACAGGCTGTAGAGAGCTGATTATATGGTTCCAGTTGTGATTTATGCTAGCTTCTTACTGTGTGTTTACACTGCGGGCAACATGATTGATGTCATGCGCTGTTCTTTCTGATTGTGGGTGAGAAGCTCAGGTTGCTTCAGTGCTGTGTTCTGCAACCATAAAGATACATAGATACATCACAATACATGCGATGGTTTAATCAGGAAGCATTTATCCCACATCTAATTATTTGCTTTTGTTATCCATGCCAGCAGCATTTTGGTCGAGACTATATCTTTTGAATATCAATTTTCCGATAGTTTGGTTTATGACCAAATACCTGCAAAACAAAGTACTTTGTGTTACGTGCTAGCAAATGTTAGCCCACAGTAAGCCAAGATCAACATGTTAGCATTGACATTGTGTGCATATTAGCATGTTGATGTTAGTATTTGACTTGTAGCACGTACAGCTTTAATGAGTCACTAAAGTGGCTTCAGTGACTCATTCTTGTTTCATTTTGCATTTATGATTTCATTTTTTGATGTATGTTAGAAATTGATGGTAAGATGTGTTGTTGGATGGCTTGACTCATAAACATAGCCAACACTTTTAGGTCAGCGGGGTTTAGGTCAGTTGGATAAAATGTATTTCAGTGAATGTCTTAAAATCACAACTGGCTATCCAAGGTGGAAACTAACTGTCAGTCACAATCTATGTTTTTCAGCGAGCACGTTTGTTGGTTTCCCCAACATTAGCAAAGCTTTCAGGTTAGAATAGGACTGTTAATATCTGCAGTCTTGTAGCAGCTTGACCGGTCTGTAGTGGTGTAGTGTTAGGCCATGTCCACACGGCGTTTCAGCATCGTTTTCGAGATGATCTCCGTCCACACTAAAACGCCTGAAAACGAATATCACTATTCACGTACACTGGGCATGATGGTGGTTGTCGATGTAAACAGGAAGTAGATTTGTTGCTTAATTAAAAAATATATGACAGAGTAATATAGTAGTCTTTAATAATGAAAGGTCGTGTTTGATACTTAAGATCTTCTCTAAAATCTTCCTCTATGAACTCAAACAGACACATTTCGTGGAAAGTTTTAGAAGTTTTATTTTTCAGACATAACGTTAGTTACAGCGCTTCAGGTCAGCTCTCTCTCTCTCTCTCTCTCTCTCTCACACATCAAATTTACTTTAAAATCAACACTTACACATAATGGTTTACTAGATTATGGGTCCATATATGTGGTCAACACACGTCTCTCTCTCGTTCCCTCTCGGTTTCGTTGTTGTCTATTCTCACTCGTAGCTCTGCCGGTGGCTTAACTATCTGTCCTACTGGAGAGCATTTACTGCTTTTGTTCCTTTACATTTAATCTGCGGACTTCACAATAGTTGTGCAGAACAAAATAAGCATTATAAGAAAAGGAA
This sequence comes from Melanostigma gelatinosum, assembly GCF_949748355.1. Classification (NCBI taxonomy): domain Eukaryota; kingdom Metazoa; phylum Chordata; class Actinopteri; order Perciformes; family Zoarcidae; genus Melanostigma; species Melanostigma gelatinosum. The sequence goes on along the minus strand of NC_136637.1, from coordinate 16,115,018 downwards.
AGTCCTCCGTTTTGTGTCCATCGTCCTCCCTAAAGCCGCTAACCCTGACTTCAGACGGCCGCTCTGTAGGTCTGATAATGCCGCTCGCTAATCGCTCCGAAAACAGCTGCTTCCTCCGCAGAAATGCAGACTTTAACAGCACAACAGCTGCTGGTAAAGACAACAAGGTCAGCAACACCTCCATGTTAAATTTACCTGGTCGATCGGTAATCAATGTTGTTCTTTATGATTTCCGGGAAATGGGTCACGTGATAGGTGTGTGATGAATCAGGGAAGGACACGTCATGACTGCTAAGAACTAATCAAGGAGTGAACGCGAGTGTGGGCGTCATCGTTTCCACACTTATCCGTTTTTGACCGTCTACACGAAGACACAACCCCCGGCTTTTTCAAACTGATCCGTCCTCGGGAGCGTTTTCAAACTCCTCCGTTTTCGGTGCTCGAAAACGCCAGCGTAGTGCAGACGCTAGGTGTAAACGTAGCAAAACATATGCGTTTTCAAATGGAAACGGAGTAGTGTGGACGTGGCCTAGTCACAGAAGCCTCTTGCAAAGGCCGTTCAAGACAGATTCGGGAGACACTTCTCCGAATATCACTCTCATCCACTCAATTTCCTTGTCACATATTAGGCAGTTTTCTTCATATAAGGTCGATAAATAAATACAAAACATAAGTAAATAACAAATCTCAGTGTTTTATCTGTTCCGATCATTGCAAACAACACATTAGTCAGCCAGTACCGGGTGCATTTCAGGACTCGAAAAGCTGTTGCCATAGATACAGTACCCTTGGAAACACAAGAAGAAGCTGTGGCAGGGGTGCTGCTCCACCTGTGGCTAATCCTCAGAGAGGCTAAGATAGCTGTGTGTGCTAGCTGTGCACCTCAGACGCTCGGGGATTTACTGCATGCTGAAGCCTCTCGGCCTTTATGCCATGCTTAAGGGTTGCTGTGAGGACACTTGTTAGCCTGGTTGTATACGTTCTCCTCTCCTTTCCCCTGTCTTCTCTATTCTTTCATTTCAGTCGCTGGCCAGCAACAGCCTGTTGTTTTCCATTCTAGAGTCGTGCTCTATGCGTTCACGTGCATGTTTGTGTGTCTGTGTGTGCATGAGAGGGAGTGAGAGTGTGGAAGGGCTGGGTGCTGCAGTGTCCGGAAACGGCCTCAGCAGAAGATCTCTACCGCACGCACACACACACACACACACACACACACACACACACACACACATACATAAATAAACAGTAAACCGATCAACTGATGCATGCATGCACTTTTGACAATCACATGCGTGCACACACACACACACACACCTACACACACACATATTAAAAGCATTCTTGTTGGTATAGTGCTTCACTGTCAATTGTTGTGACTCGGTGAAATTTGGTATCCGTCCCCTCTCTTATTTCACTCTTGCTGCTCTCTCTCTCCCACACACACACACACACACACTCACACACACACACTCACACACACACACACATACACCCGAGCACACGTACACACACACTTATCTTATTATCTGTCTAGCCACCGATATCATTTCATTTCTACTTCTGTGGCTGTTTTCTACCTCATGTCTTACTCAACCTGCAACAGGCATCATTGCATGTGTTTGTGTGTACATGCATGTGTGAGGCTGTGTGTATTTGCAGAAAAGCAGGGGGGGGGGGGCGGGGGGCGCTCTGTTATGTCATTGGCTGTCTGGAATCTAGGGGCGTGGCTTGTACCAGTAATGATATCTGACAGAGAGAGAGAGAGAGGCGTCAGGTTGCAGCTCCAATAAAAGACTGGAAAAGACAATTTGCTGAAAGACAAGCAGAGGGAGGGAGAGAGGAAGAGAGAGAGAGTGGGTGTGGGGTAGGTAGAAAGAAGAGAGCGATAAAAAGAGAGACTGAATAATACTGTACTGAAGAGAAACTGAGACTTGGAGCGACATCACAGATGTAGGAGGGAGGGGAGCAACAGAAGAGTTGCAGAGCGATTCCTCCAACCATCCTCCTACTTCAGATGCTCTCCTCCTCGCCTGCGTCCTTCCACCTCCCTCCTTTCATCCATCCATCCAGCCACCCATCCCTCTCTCCCGTCTTCCCTCCATATTTAATGGGAGCACACTCAGTGACAGAGGGGAGATTGACTGGTCATCTCCTTGGACTAGAGAGGAGGAGGGAGGGAGGGAGGAAGCGGTGGGGTGGAGAAAGACAGAGAGAAAGAGTGAACCCCCTTAAATAATCAATCCTCATATCCTGTCGTTGCCTGACCTGCGCTCCCCTCACTCTGTCTACTCTCTCAAGAGAGGAAAGGAAGAGTTGAAGAGAGGAGATTTTGGACGACCAGAGATGTGGATGTTGGACATTTCTCCTTGCTATGAGAAGTCGGGATGATGGACAAATGGATGGACAACAAACACAGAGCTGCAGATGGACTCTGTCTACCTGCCCTGCACTTTCTACCTCCTCCTCCAACTCCTCCTCCGGCTCCTCCTAATCTCTTCATCTGCCAGCTGCTCTCTCATTCCTGAGGGAGCCAAAGAAGAGAAAAGGGAAGATAGTGAGGAAATAATAAGTGAAAATGGAGAAGATGATGAATATAGCAACATAGTCTGCAGCAGAAAATGGTGACGGCGAATAATGAAGTGCTGGACTTTATTTGACAGCACCACCTTAAGAGCTTCAGCGAAAGAGAGAGACAGCGAAACGAAAAATTAGAGATGAAGCAGGGGAGAAGCGCTACATCATGAACTCTATCCTGTGTGTCTAAGGGAAGAGCAGACAGCAGAGACGATGAACTATATTTTCGGCAACAACACCCTGTACCCCCACAGCGTGAGGGTGGGTCAAGGGGCTAGTCATGGAGTCAAACAGAAGCTGGGGCCCAAGCGGAGCTCCTCGGAGGATCTCCCACCTCACCACACCTCCTCCCCCTCCACCTCCTCTCCCGCCTCCTCCTCCCCCTCCACCTCCTCCTCTCGCTGGCAGCAGCTCCTTACGTTCTTCTCCAAGAGGAGTGCCTTCACCGACTGTATCACTGCTAGCCAGGTAACACACACACACGTCACACCCTGTGTGTGTGCGTGTGTGTGTGTGTGTGTGTGTGTGTGCTTTACGCTTGAGGGGTGGTAGGGGATCAGGGTGGGAAGCATGTAACTTAACCTGGGTTTTTGTTGGGTCTGTGTGTGTGTGTGTGTGTGTGTTTGTGTGTGTGTGTGTGTGTGTGTGTGTACATACATGGGGCTGCCCATTCCATTATTCTCTAGTTTCAGTTTCTCAGCCAAAACAGGGAGGCAGTCGGGGGAAGCAGGGAGGTTTTTTTCTAAATTAAAGTTAAAGCAGCTTTCTGTTGATGGTTGAGATTTGTGATGGTGTTGTCATGGCAATGACAAAGCCTTGGCATAGTGTATGAGATCCAGAGAGCCAGTGCGTTGCCATGGCAAAGCCATCGTTTAGCTGCGTAGTCCACTGGCACGACATGTTAACTACACATTGAAATCAAGACCAGTGCCATGGAAAGGGAAGATGTGAGGCTCGCCTGATGAGAGAGGAGTCACCACATGTTCGTATCGTGCCGTTGTTATACTTTGGCACAAATGAGCTGTAGGAATCCTGTGAAAAAAAATCAAAGAACCTATGACGGACCCAGTAGGCCAGGAGCTACTTACTAAAGAGCTTTGCATGAGGCCTCTCTGATGTTGACAGATGCTGCTGCCATTGTCTGCAGTACACAGTCTCAAGTCGTGCGCTACACCTCTTCTTACCACTTCCACAATGACAGTAATGCATCAAAGTATGCTCCATCTGTTCAGATTCTTCAATCCAAACAACCTTTTCATCAGACATCATCACAATTGCTAATTTTTGTGCTCAATGGCACATGAATCCCTTTCATGTAGGTTTGTTTCATGTCATCAGGTTCCGCCTTTTTTCATTTTTTTTTATGTGCTCTTAAATGCAAACCATCCACTCTTGGAAGAATATTTGGGGAGTTGATAATAATATCAGATGCTTATATTTAGGACGCTTTGTCTGACACTGCACGTCTGAGCAGAAGCAGAAGGAGAAAATGTCAGCCCATTAGGAAACTGCTGCTGTGAGCTGATTGTCTGTGACTTGAGTCCTGCTAGAAACATTAAAAACATTCAAACACTTTGAGTCCTGAATTAAAGAAAGAGAAGTCCAGGGTAGTAATTCAGTATGAGATCACATATTTTATTAACAGACGTTTTGATGGCAGCAGATGTTTTTTTAAAAAGTAAACATTTATTGATCACATGACTCAACTTTCCATCCAATGGTATAGCACTAACTTTAACGGAGACTTCAGAAAGTCGTCAAATAAAGAAAATGCAGATCATGAGAATTTGGGTACATTTAGATAAACAGTTGGCTGATTCTCCAGTCTGGTGCCATTAAACCATTGCAGAGCAACAGGGCGCAAGGAGATGGCCGAATTTAAAGCGCACCAGTCAAACCTCAAGTGGACGGCGGCGATGCGATGGAAATATTGCATTTGTGATTGTAGCATGAATCACTCAACATCACAGTCTCTTTCTTGAGCCCGTCATGTTTTTTTTTGGTCTGCCAGAAGGAAAGCTTCAGGGGACGTTGAGGCCACATGCTGCGTCATGATTTATTCACACAGCCCGAATCCATTTTACTTTTATTGATACATTTCTCCACCTCATCCAAGTGTAAAAAAAAAAGATTCAAAACGATCCTAAAAACAGGTGGATGGAAAAGCACTTATTGTAATGGCTACGTCTTTGTCTGAATGACAGAAAGCTTGATGATGTATTAGCGTTGCACAGAACGATTAAATACTTTCTGTACTGCAGATGACAAATGCAGTAATGTATCCAGACCTGCATTATTGATCTAAAGTTCCTGAGTGAACGGGGCGCCACACAATGTTCAACCCTGCAGCGCTTTTACAGCAGATTTACAGCACAGCTACTGGAAAAACTGCACCCCCCCCCCCCCACACCCTTTTTGCAGTAATCATGTTGGCCAGTGTTTTCCCAAGGTGTTGCCATTTTCCTGTCTAAGGCACTTACTGCATGACTGATGGGCCATTCTACGACACACACACAGAGCTGTTGGCCCTGTTGATGCAGGAGAGACTGTTTTTTTTTTTAACAGTTTGTTGGAAGTTGCTTGGAACTGCGGATTTGGCCTTGCAAGACTAATCAACACATATGCCTTTACGCGTTTCAGACAGTGTGTGTGTCTCAGTGTTCAGGGTCATGGTCAGATTCGATTGTTGTAAGACTTGTTTGATTATGTAGGTTACAGTGATTTTGTTCCATCTCTCTGCTGAGCAAAATGCAGCATTATTGTGGCCTTGGAGCAGCTTAGCAAAGCGCCATATCTGATTGATGCGTTGTAGATCTCACAATGTACCTTCACCTGAGTTCATCACTCTCAATCATCAAAGGGTTGACCCAACTGTTTTCCACTGTTTGAGTACACACAGTGGCCCTCGCTCCCTCTCCCCCAGCCCCCTGTAGAATTGATGAGTGCTACAGCAGAGGTATGAAAGTCATCTTGGCTCTTCAGCAACAGCTCTGAAAGCCTTAAAGATGTGTTTAGTGGGCACAGGAAATGGGGTTGTAGAGAGGGATGGACAGAGCTGGATGGACAGAGCTGGAGAGACGGAGCGATAGGTAGAGAGAGAAAAAGACTTGAGGGAGGCAATTAGTGATTGATTCGGACTGTGGGAGAAATCTGATAGCTTATTAGCTCAAAGTGGGCGATGTCAACATATCATATACGTTACCTGCTTCGACGAAAATGTAGCCGTCAACAAGAGCACACATTAAGTCAAGTCAGCTGACAGACTCATATTATTTGTCAGTTCATCGATTATTTATTTGAGATTGGACATGACAGGAATGTTAAAATGGAACAACATCAGAGGCAGTAAGTAAGTGACACGACTACTACTTCCATTTTCTCTTTGGCCTTTCTGCAATTTGTTCAATGTTCCCACAAAGCAACGGAAAGGTAAGCAGATGCTAAAAGAAATGAAATACATACAGGTCACCTGTATCGCAGCCGATTTTTGGTATTATTTGGTATTATTATCACAATCTTTGCTAGAATGAGATGTAGAAATGACATTTATATATTCAACGTAATTGCATTATAGTCAACTTTCTTTCAGCTGATGTCTTTCACATTCACTGCAACAGGAAAAAAACCTGGAACACAATTTGTCGATTGCATTTACGACTTTTAAAATGGTCAGTTTTGGGTCTTTTCAAAATGGAAAACGTGTCAGCAGCCACGTCATTAACGCATCAACCCATACCGCGGAATGCGTGCGTTCAGTAGACTTCCACCTACTCTCCCCAACACACACCCCGCTCCTATAGAGTGTGGCTTATTCTCCTTCTGCTGCCCGAGGAAACGTTCCACTCGCCCTGTGCCTCGTAGGACACCACAGTGCATATGATCTGTTTAGATCTGTTGCTCTAATCATGCTATGTTGCAGTAAATGTCATTTTAAGGTGCATTTATACCTGTACACTATGAAAGTCAATCACTTCATCTGCCACATGTTGAATTGGTCATCTGTTACTGAGTGGGCAGTACGTGAGAGACCAAAGTAAGAGTTGTGTTTTTGTGAATCTTCACACCATACCTGTGAGTTTTCACCTCCCGCAGACTTCGTCGTGCATATAGAAACTATACGTCATCGTCTCCGCATAGGAATCGAGCAGTACTTCAGTGCAGGCGTGAGGGGGAGGGAAGGTCATGCATTTATTTGACGAAAATAACTAAATATGGGACAGGGAAACCAAGATGTGGGGTTCATTTACCACAGAACGTATTCCTGTTCTGTCGTACCCGTGCTGCACTCACATCATAAGGGAATATTGGGGGCAGCTTGAAGGTTCAAACGTCAATGTGTTCAGACTTGTTTGAAAACCACCCTGACTGACGTGTATACTGCCCATTCTGGTTGATCCCCATCAGCTGATGCATATGAACTCACACGTTGCTTTTTTAGAAATGTATGTAATCAGTGGGAGGGGCTTATGCAAATGTTTACAACCTGGACCACCATCGTCCGTTGCAACCAATGAGCTCCTTCTCTGATGCTGGCCAACACTGCGGCCGCCATCCGCTGTTCTCATGGTGATGCTGATCACCAAGCATAGCGTGGCATGTGGATGTCTGTGTGTGCGTGTGTGTGTGTGTGTGTGTGCGTGAGAGAGTGAGTTAAGGAGGAAGGAAAAACTTTGTGTACATTTAAAATCTTAATTCACTTGTTCACACACACACACACACACACACACACTGTATTGTGGCAGTGAGTAGTGCATTAGACTGCTTGAGAGCTTGAGGTGCTTGAGAGCGTGTGAGGTGTTGCATCACCCTCTGTGTGTGGGATGAAGCTTGCATATCAGCTCTCTCCCACACACACACACACACACACACATACACGTACACACACACACACACACACACACACATCTGTTCTCTGCTGATATAATCGACGCAGATTAGCTGACCACGAGCAATCACTTAATATGACCACGAACCAATGAGGCTGAACACGACATAATGACAGCTCCATCCATCCTCCAGTAATGACCTATTCACTGCTGCTCGTGATAACTTCATAACGGGATATAAATGATGATGAAAACAATCAGAAGCTTTTGACACATTGCTGCTTTCAAGAGTCAGCTTTTTCTGCTTGTGTGATGTAACCAGGCAGAGTGATATTCGTACTTTTGCCATCCAGTCACACATGGATGTGTTGCAGTCAGTGACAGGCTGATTGCTGTCTAAGAAACGGATTTGAATTGGAAAAGCCATTGTTACAAAGAGAATACAAAACAACCCCAAAAACGTTGTCCCATGTGATGCTCTCGCTCTTGACCTGTAAGTGGTGTCCCTCCTCGTAGGCCAGTCAGTGTGTTTCTTGGTTAATATTAAAGTTGAATGTAATTCTCTGGCATCCTGTGACACGAGTGAATGTCAGCACCGCCAGTGGTTCAAGGAGGAGGGAACCTGCCTGCCATTGGAAAGTCTGATCTACACCAACCACCATGTCTTGGTAAACAAAGCGCTTGATGCTTACTTACTCAATATCTGTGGGTTTTGGGCAGTTGTTTGGATAAGACGAGCAATTTTAATATTGATATATTTTCACTGTGGAAAATTGTGATGTACATTTTTCACAATTTGTTATTGATTTTTAGGGAAATGATTCATAGAGAAAAAGATTATTTAAAAGTAATCGATAGTCGGCTCTAGGGAGTGTAGAAGACTCCCCCTGTTGACCCCACTGCTAACTCTCAGATCCCATTTCAACATGTACTAGCCCTTCTAACGGTGTTTGGAATGATTAGAGATGATATTGGATTACAGTGCATTGACTGTTCAAACAAACAGATCTATTCTTTTTTTTTTTTAAACATGTGTTTCATATTAACTTCAGATAAAACTACATGAGTCTCATCCACTAAATCACTCACAGACTCACGGTACAACACATTCATTATGCGTTTTTGGTACAAAATATTCTTTGAGCCAAATTGGTTGTCATACATGTTTGGAGAGAACCATGATACGTACTTAAAATTATACTCCTACAAGGGTCTTTTGGAAAATAGGCCTTCAGATAAACGTCTTGCAAACCCAAAAACAAGGTAACATTTGCCAGGTAAATTCTACGGTGCAGTTTGTGGTCACAGTGGTGTTTGTGGGTCCTCTGAGAAGCCTTGGGCCCTGATGTAGTTGGACAGACTGCATATAGTAGGAGCTGAGCTTACACAGTGTGCTTACACAGATTGTTTTGGTGACCGATACGGTCTTGGTGGGATTTTTTTTGCGCGACAAATCATGACAAGAAAACTCCACAGGGGACCTTTTTAAGTGTTTGATTGAATCAAATTATCTTGCAGCCCAACACAGCATTGCTTTTTTTAGTTCCTTGTTTTGAGCAAAAGTTCCCCTTAATGAGCTGTGCGACATGTTTTCCAAATCTCGTGGCTCTCCTCAAACCTTCGTGTAAAAGGTTGTCGTTTCCTTTTTTCAAACAAGCTGGATAAGCAGAGTATCTGTGGTGAAGGAAGTAGAGCATCTACTGGACTCTACTGGGTTGGCCAGAACCATGACTCCAATGGGATGCTCATGTTGCTCTGTCTCTGCTGGATGCTTAAGTAGGCAATTGTTGGCTGTTTTCTGTGACTTTGTTTTGGAAAAGACTTGTTCTCTGACCACATTATCTCATCTGTAATATTTAGATAGAAGGATAGGTAGATAGATACTTTATTAATCCCGGAAGGGGAAATCTTTTATTGCCACAAACGTAGAATATGAACTAACGCAGCTTGAATGTAAATGATCCAAACTGACATTATTTTGAAATCATCATGTCAGTTCTGTAATGATGCTGCCTTTCACACCACACCGTAACCTTCCAGCCTCATCCCACAAGACAAATCTCTGCTCGAATCATAACAGACGCTGTCAATTGAAACTGATTTCATTCTGCCACGTTGTGTGTGTGTGGCTGCTGGTGTGATGTATGATAATGAACATCTCAGGCTGTAACCTCACCTGTCTGATGCCCCGCTGATCCATGGAGACCACAGCTCTGCTGTGTTGAGATGCATGTGTTTTCATGTTCTTTACCTTCAGAGTATCTGCAGCCACTAGGCAGTTATTCTGTGTGTGTGACTTTAATTAAGTTCAGCCAGGAACAGTCAAACCAGTTTGTGTTTAAAAAAATGAATAGAGCTGAAAACACGGCAATACTTGGAGTTATTTGGTTATCATTCTTAAAGATTGAACCATATAATTACACTGGCATTTAAATTATTGATGGCGTTTAAATTATTTGCAGTAATATGCAGTTACCCTCTACATCAGTTCTTAGCGGAGTGGACATTTGCAAAATAATAGCCAGAGATTAAGCAAAAATGATACTAAGCTGAAACCAACCAACTACCACAACGACATTTTCCAAATTGATTGAATTATTATGCTACAGTGCATCAGTTTCTGTTATGATTTTGCTCAAACCGGATTAAAAGCCCATCTTCCCGTGTGCTGTCATTACCACCATTTTTCATCTCTTCTAGGAGTCAACTAGACATTGACGTGAGCTGCAGTGCTGCAGTATCTTTGTACGATATCATACATGATGTCAATGAGTGCTGATAATATCAGACAGCTGAAACAAATAACTCAGTAATGATGAGGGGACAATATGTGTGTACGTGTCTCCCGTCAGTGCTCCATCGGTCTGTGGAGTCTGAGGCCCCCTGCTGGGGATCTTGTTTTCCTGCATATAGTGGAGTTGGGAAATAAATGACATATATTAAATGTTTTTTGCATGTCTTTCTCAGGCAAATCACTCGAGCCCCTTGGCTAGATTGTATTTCCTGTTGCACGTCTGCTTTCCCAATTTAAAACTCGATTCCCATCAATTCTGCTTGACATAGTCACAGATCCTCTTCAGCAGATCAGAATCAGATCAGAATCAGATCAGAAATCAGGAGTCACGATCATTTCATTTGAGGAACAGCAAAGAGGTGGCAAGTGTTCGGAGGATTTAACACTGGTTTAAAGTTTATAGTAGTGGGATTGCAATGTCTGAAATGTAGTCAAAGATGGCTTTCACACTTGATTTGTTTCCTATTAAACTAAAGCAACAGCATGAGACGAGTATCGTTCTGGGGTGGGGATGGGCTGACTTACAGGCCAGACTGACCTGTAACGATGTGTTTGTGTTCACTACACTCGTGAAAGTCTATTACACTTATTAAGAGGAGTAGAAAAGGTTTGACGCTCGATAAATTAGGATATTCTTCCTGGATTTTCATCCGGTCAGTCTGACACAGAGCATGAAACGAGGATTCAATTGAGCAAACCGTGTTACAGAGTTCAAGATTGCACGCTCGATGGACTAATTCCATGTGTTTCTCATGAATTCTTCTCAGAGCCGTGTCAAAACTGAGTGGGGGTAGAAAACTAAGCAGAGCTTGACGTGGTGTGGGCATGCTGACTCAGAGGGCTTATACATAACAATATTTGCGGGTAATGTTTTCTCCTTTGATATGGATATAGCATTCATAGCATCTATAAAGTCATACTTGGGATTTTGCCTGATAAGACTTGATTATTTTAAATTATTCTACTCAACTAAAACTCAAACCCTAAGTCTAACTCTTTTACGGACTCTATCTTTGTTTCACCTCGTCTTCAACCATTCCTCACCACAACCCTTCCAGCACTGTATTAGTGTGGGCTTCATCTAGCATTGTGATGCTAACAGCCTATTCTCCTTGCTCATCCTCTCCTGACTGAGCGGTTAGCCTGCGGCGCTAGCAGCACTTTACACCGGGAACACACACACACACACACACACACACACACACACACACACACACACACACACACACACACACACACACACACACACACAGGCTTTCTCTCAACCACCCTCACCATCTTTTCATCTATTTGTGCTCTCCACATCGACGCTGCTTCTTAATGTCCCTCGTGTCTCTCTCTCTCTCTCTCTCTCTCTCTCTCTCTCTCTCTCTCTCTCTCTCTCTCTCTCTCTCTCTCTCTCTCTCTCTCTCTCTCTCTCTCGCATCAGGTTGGTTTGGGGCGAGTTGTGGCATATATTTACTGACATTATAGAAGTTTTGATGACTTGTGGTTTTAAAGGATTACTTCAAGCACAAAATAATTATTTTATATTCATTACTTACCCCCCATTGCCTTGAGCTTTTAAAAACGAATTCCACATTACGTTGTGGAATACGCTGTGGAAGTATTACGTTTCTATAGACACCAAGAGGAGAGACATTTGTTTACCGTCAAGCCAGCTTTGAAATGGCTTTTTATTTTACACAATCATCACGAGACCTACACTACACGACTGTGTGTGTGTGTGTGTGTGTGTGTGTGTGTGTTTGTGGTGACTTAACTGCAGATTAAAATGCCTGTTCCACCCCAACAAAGATTAGACTTGGAGACAGACGCACAAGCAAAGAAGCACACATTCTCACAAGGAAAATAGGCCAATGCATAGAGACACACACACACACACACACACACACACACAGCAGGCATTTCACCCAGCCTGCCTTCGGATGCTTTAAAATAACAAGACAAAAGGTTGATGGAAGGAACGGACCTCTGCCAATCACAGCTCTCTGTTTATTGAACACACACACTGACTGAGTTCTGAGCGCTGTATCACTGTCCCTGGTCGCCTATCGATGCCTGGCTGCTGTCATGTGCAGGAGTTTCAGGGAAGCACCTAATTGGCTGGTCCAGGAGAGAGAGAGAGAGAGAGAGAGAGAGAGAGAGAGAGAGAGAGAGAGAGAGAGAGAGAGAGAGAGAGGGAGGGGGAGAGAGAGAGTTGAAAAGAGAGAGAGGGACAGACACTGAGAGAGGGAGGCAGCATAGAAAGATGAGAGGCTGAGAAAGAGAATTGTGCATAGAGCTGTGGCCTAATATCAAATCTTGATAACAGAAAGATGAAGCAAGACAGGATGAAAGAAGGACAACAAAGAAATTATAACTCTTTCTAACGATCTGGATGGAAATAATGAACATGAATCTGAAAACACAAGAATTCAAACGAAACTCTACTTTTTCTTTTGGAATATATGACTCAAACGGCATCGTCTACAGAGCGACCAACACTTCAGATACAAAGTCGGCGTGCGCACCAACATAGGTGGATAATGTGAGTTACCCTGATTGACTGACCATTGAAGTGGAGCGTAATCACGGAATGAGGAAGACAAATCTTCAATTGGAGCGCATGAAAGGCAGACATCCTGAGAGAAAGCAGCACTGAAAGGAGGCTCAACTTGTCCAGGTGGTCCTTCTGTTTCTTCTTTGGACCAAACCTTTTATTCTACTACTGTCCCTGTAGCCCAGAGAGATGGTACGAGGGTCAATGTGCTCGTAAGTGGAGAAAGCCAAGAAGAGCAGTGCTGAATATCACACCTAAGGTGGATTCTTATGCTTTTCAGGACTCGTTGATGCTCTAATCTAAAAGGGAGAAGAACACCAACACTGGAATCTTTAAATTTTCTGATATTTCAGTGATCTTAGACACACAGCAGAAAGAGAGGAACGGTGGGATTACCAACTTTGCACCGGACACAGAGGAGGATTGGTTGTTCTGGAGAGGCATGACCTACATTATTCGGACACAAGTGATTCTGAGGAGCTACTCCCTTTTGTCATCTCTGTAAAGAAGACGATGTGGTGAGAGCGACACAAAAATATCTCTTTGTAAATATATATATATATATATATATATATATGTGGAGCGATGACCACTTATTTCCACAGCCATGAATTCTGCTGTAGCCCCAAGAAGCCCAGCAGTGGCTCCACTAAAGGCAAGTCTGGCAAAGGGAAGGCCAAGTCAGGAAAGAGCCACTCTCACACGAAGCATAGCCAGCATTTACTGCAAATACAGACGCCAAATCACCAGCTGCAGCCTTCACCGCTGCACTCCCCAAATCACCATCCCCAGTCGACGAAACATGGCTGCCATAGGCCAAAACTTCTGCTTCCTTCTCCCTCTCCCAGCTACTACCACATAGCACCGCCATCTCCAAGTCATCAGCTAGCTCCGCCATCGCCAACTTACCAGCTGGCTCCACCATCGCCAAATCGCCTACTTCACTCGCCAAGCCACCACCAGCTTCACCTATCACCGAGTCATCACCAGCTTCACCTATCACAGAGTCATCATCAGCTTCACCTATCACCGAGTCATCATCAGCTGCAGCATCATTCTCACAACCAGCAACACTACCATCCGCCGGCCTTGCCAAGTCACCTGCTTTCTTCACAATCGACCCATCAAATCTACCGCCAACAACAGCAGCAGCAGCAGCAGCAGATGCAGCTCCATTCACCCAGTCACCCCTCGCTGTTCCAGCAGTACCAACACCACCATCACTGCCCTTCTCCTCTTCCTCACGCCTCCCAGTCACTGTCTAGCCACCCTTTTCACTTGCCACAGCTCCCCCTTTGTTCAGGGCTGGGCGGTTATGGGTGGAGCACACTGCCAACCAACCTGTCCGGCAGGGGCTCCGGAGGAAAGTTCCCCAACCTTAGGGACAGTGTGAAGAAGAGTCCCACAAAGAGTAAAGCCAAGGGCAAGGCTGGAAGCAGACCGTGGCCCAATGACACGTACATCTGGACCGCACACTCACTGGAAACGCCCCCACACGTGCCGCTCATTTGCCACTTTTCACAAATACATGCCCATGCGCAGGTAGGTTTGATGGCTGGATGGTATGGTTACAGTAGGTAGTGTTAGGTCCCTGCTCCTAGCAGAGCACAGCACAACAAACTATTTACCATCCACCTCTGATACTAAAAAGAGCTGCTACAGAACACAGGTTGAGTTATTACGTCTTGCAATCGTACTGAAAGTTTGAAAACGTTTCACTTTTCTCATACGATATGTAAATCAATACTTTTCCTTTGCCAGGCATTAAAGGAGATGCCTCAACCAATTTCAGGGTGATGGTCAGTTGAGGCTAGGTCACATTGCACATGTGAAATCAAAAACATGTTGCCTTTAATTCTTCTCTCAGTGTTTGCCTCACCTTATTTTAATAAACCTTTTAGAGTTAAACAATAGAATACAATTGCAGAGCAGAAGAGAACTAGACTTTTAGCAAATTTTCAAGCGTCTGCAATCATAGCATCTTAAAGGAAGTTACAGTCCAAAAAAGTGGAAAGAATAACACTGTATTGAGAAACATAACACAATCTATGTCGCCAAATTAATTGCATATTTCAGTAATGTTCAAGGTAGTCCTGGAATCAAGATATATCAGACACTAAAGGAATGATGGGACAAAGAGCGAAGGGGAGAAATGTCTCGATCAAACTCACATTATGACCATGTGACGAGATAAGAAAAACAAAGTATTCAACTTCTTACTTTTATCACTATTACTTATTCGCAAACTGCCCTTTTAAGTGAAGCGCTGACAGCCTGAAGTGCTTCAGTGCTGTTCTGAACATAAACTTGCTCTCTGAACTTTCTACAGAATTGCATTATATTTGTGGTGTTGTGACTCTCCCTTGCTGAAAGTAGTTCTCAGAAATGTTTGAAACTAATAGACCAAGCAGATTGTGGTTAAATGACGGTTTTATCGAAATAGTCGGAACCTTTTATTATCGGAGGTTATCATCGCCCTGGTTGCCTTGACAAAAAGCCAATGGGATTTTTCCATTTGAGTTAGCGATCTGTTAAGGTTGTGTCAACTGCAGATCCTATATCAGGCATCTTACCAAAAACACATTGACTTTGAGACGAGATCACTGGAAGTGTAAAGATGCTAAGTCCTTTCCGGGTTTAGGAATCATTCATGCAGCACTTTCTAGTGAGCTCAGGAAAAAGCCTGTTACTCGCTGTTGGTTGGGTCGTCATTGTGCGGTACAGAAATCAGATATAGCAGGTAGCGTAGTCTGATTAGCGTGATGACCATGGCCGCTCTGATTTGATTAGAGTTGCGCTCCATCTGATTAGCTCATTAGTCAAATGGAGTTTTCTTGCACATTAGGAAGACAGAGTGGACAGTGATATTAGGAGTGGAGTCTGTTTGTGTGTAGGAATATCTCAGCATTGGCCCTTTCTGCTCGAAATAAAAACCTAAAGTAGTAAAGTCTTGACCAAGTAAGGTCAGATGTGGCAGAAAACCAACGCTTTGAATTAATTCTTTAAATATTTCTGCGTAACACTCGACAGTCTGCTCCGATGTGGTTTTGGACTTTTGCTGTTTGCACTTCGTATGTTCTTGCATGTCTGAGGGATTATTTAGCAAGCTACTCCTGTGTGCATCATTTGGATATTTCTGGATTCTTGATTTGTGTTTCATCAAATCACGATTCATTTGCTAATTAAATTGTCATGATGATGGTGTGGAAGCTGAATCCAGCACTCTGCACAAACACACACACACACTCAAAACATTTCTTAACAACCATGCAGAGCATGAGAAATCTGATGAAAGCACTCGTTCGTCTCGTCGTCTAACGAACTCTTTCTAAGCTGTGCTGAACTGAACCAGGCCACAGTACCACGATAACACAGCTGGTGTAACAGCAATCATGTAACAACTAACATTCACATGCATAGTGCAGCAAAACACTGTCTGGATATGGATGGGGTGTGTGTGTTTGTGTGTGATTGCTTGTTTGTTTATGATTGCACGTTTGTTCTTTTGGCCTTTTCATGTAACACAACCTCATCCACACACACACACACACAGAGTCATATTGGTGTTACATAAGCCTGCAGTCTGACATGGCGTGTTAATGGAATCACCAGCGGACAGACGGACTGGATTTGTGGCTGTGTGAATGACACACACACACACACATAGACGAAGACACACACAGAGGTTGTGTGCATTTTGTACATTGCTGCTGTTACGATGGTGAAGGAGTCAGGGAACGTTTAAGCGAGTCAATGGAACAGGTTAACTTTAGGCAGTTTGCTTCTGTGAAGTCAGCATGAAGGTGTGTTATGTTACATTAGCATCGGCTGAGATGACGCTGCAGTCAGATGAAGCATTTTCATCTGAACCAGTTCTGTTTTTGGTCAACATATATAAAACACTCCTCATTCTTCACTGTTTTAGAAAGTTCAAACCAAACAACAAGACACATTTAGTTATTCTACAATAGCAGGAAACCCTTTCAAAGGCAGACAGAAATATGTTTTTAAAATCATTGATCATTAAACATTAATCCTCTTGCGGTCAGATTTATTAAGGGACCCTTTGTGGTATTGATTGATCCTGATGTGAGCTTTCTTCACGTCAATCTGTAAGAAGTGGTGGAATCTGTTTAAAAACCAAAAGGATGAGAGCCTGCAGGCCGCAGCGACTTTTCTGCTGCGAGCTTCGTAGCGCGCACGAGCATCAGAAAAATGGACTGGATCCGGTTCACAATCAATAACAATATTTAATATACGACACAAAGTTCACTTTCAAGCTGAATTAACTGTCAATAGTAATGTTCTCGAGAGCAGAGACCACACGCACGCATCTCACTCACAGGTCTGAATTCAGGTACTGAAAAACGAGAGCGGATGTGGTCTGAGGAATTCGCTCCAGAACAGTCTCTTATATGCCCGACAGTTGGAAATGTCCGAAACAGTCAAACATCAGAATGACCCTCCGTGGCGATTAGTGATTGGCTCCATTTGAATTCTGTCCCCTCCCATTATCGATCCTTTAGCGAAACATCTTCTCTCCTCGCAAAACATTTTGACTCCCCATCTCCGTCGCGGTCGGATTTGGCTTTTGACCGATCCCCACTGCCCCTCCTCCATTTGCTGCATGTTCCATTCAGAATCCCTGTCTGACCCTCAAACTATTCTTAGTGTCTTAATACCTTTAGTGACTGTACTTTTATGATTTTATACATTCAATTGGTTAATATACTGTAACACATAATATCTTCTATAAGTAAGAATATTGTAAACATATTGTGACCAACATATTATTATTGTGACACTTCTACTCATCACTAGGGGGGTTATCGAATCGTACTTATAATGTGTTTAATCCTGAAATTCTCCACAAATCTGACTAAGTATTTACCCAAGTACTCTACTACAGTGCAATGTTTAGGTTACTTGTATTGTAGTATTACTGTAGTATTCTTCTCCACTATATTTCAGAGGGAACTTTCTACTTTTTACTTCACTGCATTTATTTGAAACCTGGAGTAAGTTGGTTAGCTAGTAGATTGAAATGTTCCATAAAAATGAAATAATGACTTAAATAAAATGTGATGAATTCAATATAACAACAGTATCCTGAGCCCTTTAGTGCTTCTTACCACTTTATGTTACACTGTAAAATGTAACATTGAATAATATACCTCTGACAGACCATTCTGCTGCATAATGAGCACTTTTGCTTTCTATGTGTTAACTACATGTTGTTGATAATAGTTCTGTACTTTCATCAAAGCAAGATTTTGAATGCAGGACTGAAGATTTACCACAACAACAGCACCATTGATTTTAAAGATGAAATAATTTGCTGAAAGTATCCAACATGAGCATGTAGTATTTTAATGTTTCATGGAAACAGGTGGGACGGACTTCAGAATATTTGTGATCATAATTATTCTGTATGGAGCATCATTTATCATCTTTACCCTCCACTTGTATCTCTCTCATTCCCACCTTCATTCACGTGAACACACAAACACACACACACACATACAGAAATAAACAGTAAACCGATCAACTGATGCATGCATGCACTTTTGACAATCACATGCGCGCACACACACACACACACACACACACACAAAGATCCTAACAGCTGCAACTGTCAGCACAACCCTTACTGTCACCCCAATATCCACAAACTCTACTGTATCTACCCCCACCACCCCTCCCAACTCCCTCTTTCATTCAGTCTGTGAATCTCTTTCCACGCCTCTTATCCCACTATTATTTGTTTTAATCTTTTTTACTCGTGTCTGTGGTTTTAAAGGGATGGGGGTGCATCTGTCTGCTCCACATTGCTGTTGTTGAGCCGGCACATTTGACTCCTCCACCATACGTACAGCATAATCCCTCTGATCCCCCCCTCTCCCCTCTCCCCTCTCTCTCTCTCTCTCTCTCTCTCTCTCTCTCTCTCTCTCTTTTTCTGTTCCCGTGTGGGATCAAGCATCCTGTCAGCTTGACTGACAGACAGTTTGACATGTGGTGGAGAGAGAGAGAGAGAGAGAGAGAGAGACATGGAGTGAAATAATATGTGTGTGTGTGTGTGTGTGCGTGTGTGTGTAAGAGAGGAGATAAAGGAGGGAGAAAGGGGGGATGAGGGCGGTAGAGATTAGTTCAGAGGGATAGATGCTATTGCTGCTCTGTTGCACATTGATGCAGTGAAGTGAAGACTGGGAGCCTAGCTTGGTTGATGTTTGGTCAGCTGGTTTGTTTGGGAACTCTTTTTTTTGGCTGCAGAAGAAGAGCTGGAGCTTCAGATGATCTCACGTGGACTGGCTCGGTCATTGCTGGTTTGTTGGAGATCGCTCGAGCAGCAGACGCTGGACCGGCGAGCATTACATACTCTCTGAAGGAGAAAGTGAGACGAGACCAGGGCGAAGAAGTGGAGACAGGTGGCGAAAAAAGGGTGGACTGATAACATGGGGGCTGGTGCTCACCTTGCAAATACATGGAGAAAGAAACTCCTTGTGGCTATTTACTAGGTAGCGTGAGGTTTACCATTTGCTGTGCTCGCGTAGGAAGCAGGAGGAAAGACAATGTCAATCATCTGCTGCTGCTTTAACCCCAAACTGTCCAGGCCTGGATGCTAGAAGGAGGCCAGGGAGAAAGAGGAGACTGATCTTAGAGAAGAAGGGGGAGGGAGAGAAGGAGGGAGTAGACGGCACATGGGAGATTGCAACTGTTTGTTTTTTAATTTTGGAATTGATCAAATCAGATGGATCTGAGCTGGACATTTAATTTAGGACTCTACATGCGGTTGGCATACAACACGATAGAAAGTACTGTAGAGTAGGCCATTAGAATACAATGGAAAATGTAAAAGTAGTCCAGGGTTTGTGGTGCCGTACTGAATTGCTACAGTAAGAGTACTTACTGGCCCAGTGACAGAGCTTTATAAAGCAGTCTGCTGCGTTGCAGTGTGGTACTTTGATATTGTCCACAATAAGGGCCGTGCAGTATGTCATGTGGTGTATGCTGGCGCTCCGTGGTGGTAATCTGTAGCAGATGTACTCAACATGCTGGGCCAGAACATGAGACGAGTAAGTTAACATCACAGATCTCTGTGTGTTTACGTGTGTTTCTTACAGTAAACGGCATTAGCCATCTTGGTGAAATGCTGTCATGTCTTGGGTTTTGTGATAATATCTTTCAAATTTAAAAGAGTTTAATCACTTTGCTGTTCTCTCTTACAGGCCAACCCGCCTCCAGTGGTGGTCAACGCAGACAGCGTCGACACCCCCCCATACGTGAGTACTGGTTCAAATATATCGTCTGTCAAATTTTAAGCTCCGCACAACTGTGGACTTTGCACCCCGCTGATACTTAAACGTCTGTCATGAAAGAACCTATGTGTAGCTGCATTTTGAGGACGAGCTTCTAAATATGTACCACACCCAGGCACGACCTCAATCAGACGCATTTATTAAATGTCAGTGTTGCCACTGTTGATACATTTTAATTGATCCAATCTATACGGTTTTCACTCCTACAAGACGTGCAGTTATATTTCTAATCAAGCTTATGGAATTCTAGTAGTATCTACTGTTATTGTGTAACTTTGTGAATATCCACTTCAAATGCTGTACTCTGTAAAAAGACAAGAGCCATACACATGTCATGTGAACTTTTATTTTACTGTGTGAAGCACTTTCTGGAGCTTCTACTCTAAATGTTGGGGAACTTCAATATTTCTCCCCAATATAAAAAAGACACAATAGTGATCCTGCATTTAGACAGAAAGGTGCGTCCAGAATTAAATGGATCCAGATGTCATTTCACTGGTAGCCAGCTGCCTCAGAGAATCAGTGTCTGCTGTTGTTAGATCAGTTTATTATGTAATTACTGTGACTTACCCCCTGCTGAACTGGGGTATAATACAGAGAGAGAGAAAACTGTTTCTCTTTTGCAGAATTCTCCTAATATGTCACTGACAAAAACAGATCTATATTGTTAATATAGTTGTTGTTGTTGTTGCTGGGAATGAGGCAAAGGTATATTGACCCCTTTTCAAGACAGGAAAATCGATTTAAACACACAGCAGATGCACAAGGCTGTTTCTGCGTACTGTGCTTATAAAATTAAAAGCTTATTTTTGATATTCTGATAATTTCATGATGCTTTTCTTAAAAGATTTAATGAACTCTGTTGAGCAGGAAATATCACAATCATGTTTTAAGGGATTGGAACCTACAGCTTTAAGAATGGCAGAAAGCTATTATCGTCCTTAATTGTTTTTCAAAATAATCCAATGGTTTGTGTTTAATCAGGTGCCCAGTCCGAATATGTACACACTGTTTGGTAGGTGATAACAGACACACTGCACATTGTAGCTGATGGAAGATTGTGCTGTTTGAAACAACAGATATTCAAAATCTAAACTAATCTGACTGCACAGAGACACAGATTACAGCCAAGGGGATTACATGGGCCATTGGGATGCTACTCGACCACTGTGTGTGTGTGTGTGTGTGTGTGCGTGTGTGTGTGTGTGTGTGTGTGTGTGTGTGTGTGTGTGTGTGTGTGTGTGTGTGTGCATGCCTGCCTGCCTACAGCAGCTATAGCTGGAACAAGACACTCATCTCCCAGTTTAAATGGACTGGCAAAATATGTAATAGTCTCCTCGGATCGGATTTAATTCTGCATGTTGTTCATTGAGTCAGGGAATCTAGATGTTAATATGTTTTATAGTTCAGGCAGTCCCGGCTGAGTGGTGTGATTGGCTCGTGGGTAATTCAGCAGGGATGTTCTTAAATATCACGTCAGAGGTACATCATCATGAATACGCATTCCCAGTTTAATCTCTGGGATTCATGCGTCATTCATCAATGATCAAATGTCTAATTTGCCTTTTCTATAAGTCTGCTGTTTGTTGCCATTTGTATTTATTGGTAATAATCAGCTCACGTTTTGTTTTAGAGTTGGAAAGGAAAAATTCTTCAACTTCTGGATGCTGATAGGTGTTGAAAAGAGGCATATTTAGTGTCACACACTATTGAATGCACCTGCATGTTGTGCAGAAACAGTGAGATATTTGATGAAGCTGTGATAAACATGAAGGTTTTAATGCAACATGCGAGGGTGGTGGACATAAGAGCAATGACGTGACAGAGAGAAATACTGCTTATGAATTGTGAATGTGAAAAGCTTTGCTATACAATCTAATGTGCATCTTATTGTCCATTACAGGATAAAAGCTTTCCATATTTACTCGTAATTGATACACGTGCCTTTTCTTCTTCGTCTTCTTCTTCTCTGACAGGTCAATGGAACAGAAGCAGACTATGAATATGAGGAAATCACGCTGGAGCGGGTAAAGACTAACATGCAGTGAAACACACCTCTAAAGTGCATGCTTATTTGATGAACTGTAATGTAATCAGTTGTTAAATCAACCCCCCATGTCACAGTAACTCCATCTGTTTGGACTGACCCCTGTCCTCCAAACAGACACCAAAAACATCATCGGTGCTGTCAAGGGTGCCGATTTAAAACTAGGAGAAATCCTGTGCTCAGACAAAAACAAGCAAAGGTTGTCTCTCTCTCTCTCTCTCTCTCTCTCCCTCCATCTCTCCCTCCATCTCTCCAACTTACTTCTTCTGTGAGATTCAAACAAGTTAAGGTTAACAGAAAAACAAGAGCTCAAGATCATCAAAATAAATGTATCAAGTATACCAATATGTAATCAGTATACAGTAGGATCAGTCTTGCAATGTCGGATAAAACTTAGTTTTCATTCCATACCTGTTCATATAAAACAATAGCTTGTCACGTACTGCAAGCTGCAGAATAAAGACACTGTTTCGATTTCCTATTTAAAAGTGTACTGTAAAAATCATATGAAGATATTTAAATAATGGTGTAGTCGGAGCTAAATCCAGCAAACTTTTTACATTTTTTCAGTTTCAGGGAAACAAAAAACATGAATACATGAATGTTTTTTTTATTGAGGTATTTTGAAAATACTCCTTTACTTAAGTATTTCCATTCTTTGCTACTACATACTTCTGCTCCTTTTCAGAGGGAAATATCATACTTTTTACTCAACCACATTTTAATAATTATAGTTATTCGAGTACTACTAACGCCTTACATAAAAAACATTATATGCA